>NW_027271212.1:1105000-1297500 GCF_040938485.1 Diadema antillarum | reverse complement strand
AATTAAAATGGGGAAGATCTATATCAATGTTTTGGGCACATTCTACGGAAACGTGCCCGTAATTCTACGCACAACGGAAACGGTACGGAAAATCGCGAACGGTATCCCGTAAATAAACTGTGGTGGGCGGTTGAAGATTAGAAGGACGGAACTGAGTGATAGGAGACGATGTTCGCCGCGCCTTTCGGGTTGCATCGTTTTAATTTGAGATGGATGGTTCCATCGCCTTTGAAGACATTTATCTCTCTTTTCCCATATATACATTTATTCTTTTTTTTTCCTCCAAAAGACAATACCAGTAAAAAGACAAATAGATAAAGAATAAATCATTATATTTCAAGTATGTATATATATATATATATATATATATATATATACATATACATATATATATATATATATATATACATATACATATATATATATATATATATATATATATATATATATATATACATATACATATATATATATAGAGAGAGAGATAGATATTATATATATATATATATATATTATATATATATATAATGTAAAAGCATGAACATGCATGTGATAATAATGATTATCATCCTGATAATATATAAAAAAAAAATTAACCTCAAAATCCATGTACATATTCTTCTGCGCTGCAGGAGCTCCTGATAAGGTCAACAAGAGTGAACAGTTCAATGAAAACATGTTTTACGTCCGGATTTCTAATGGTAAGTTTTTCCACAGTTTATGGACCTCACGGGCAAACGCTTGGTCTCCTAATAATATTTTTGCTTTACATAGTGGGATTTGCAGTAGAAGAGTATCTTTCGAACTGCCAAGATTGCGAACACGTTTGTGAGATTTGAGAAGAATTTGTGTAATATTTTAACTAGAGGCTTGACCAACTAGTATTTTCTGGAAAGCAAGTGTTTTCTTGTTTGTTTTATCTTAAATAATATTACGTGACGAACCTCTCAGGTAATGTCAGATTTGAATCATTTTCTTAAGTGCCTCTCTTGATTTTGAAACAAAATTTGCGTACAAAACAATACATATTTATGCATAACTGCACTGATTTAAGTGCGTATTCATACAACTCTTTTCTTTTCTTTGCAGTACATAACTACGTTACTTTTTTATGTTCCCGATATTGAAATTTATGTCATAAGTGCAAAACCTACCTTAAGGCTGTCATAAGGCCTTTCTCCCCATCGTCCCCTGTATAGGGCTCCTCTTTGAGGTTCCATCCTAAAACCCCAGTAATAATTCTATTTCAGGCAGGTAACTATGGCAACGCTGTAGCTCTGCGCGATGCTGTAGGATTGTCGTCACTGAATAACACCAATGACAACTAACCATTGTTGGATTACTTCGATGAAACCACTATTTTCCCCCAACCCCAACTTCCCCCTCCCTCCTCAATTCCATCTCCCACTTCAAACTATGTCTCTCTAGCATTCTGCACGCTCGAACAGGTGTCGTTACAAGAATCGTAATAACGTCCACATATAAAGCTATCCAGGCATAAAGGAAGTAAGAAATCGGTGAAACATCGGCCTGCTTTTTCGTGTCGCAGCATGTCTGCCGTTATCGCCCAATAAAACAAAAGAGAGGAAAAGCCGCGGGAAAAGATACAGGAAAAGAGAGAAAGGAAGAGAGATAGAGAGAGGGATAGAGTGAGAGGGAGAACGGGGAGAAGAGTGACGGAGTGACTGGAGAGAGATGGAAAGAGACCCCGTATTCAACACCAGAGCGCGAAACAGAAAACCCCAAGCAGTTGAAATCAGCGACAGTCTTGTCGTCAGCAGTCTATGGTAGCCTTAAATGGCCCCACGCTAGGCGCCACAATGCCGACGTTTTCCATGTAATGCTAGGCAAGGCTGGATACACCCCACCCCATCCTTTCCCGTCGAGCTGTTGAAAGGTGGGAGGGCCATTCCCACTGGCTTACTATACGTATAGCGTGCTGCCACGAGCGAGGTAGCTTTCCTTGTCATCTTTTATAGGGCATAATGGAATACTTTCTCCGAAATATCAAAGAGGCATATATTTTAGAAGTAATCCAAGTTTTTTACAGAGCGAAGAAAACTGCTCGTGAGGGGTGATAGAACTCTTTGTAACCCCTCTCCGCCATTTGTCACAAACTCTTATCTTAGGATAGGCAATGTCACAGTGGTAATGCAAGGGGATATTAAATGGAGATACATACGAGGTTGGATTATGAACAGTCCATGTTTGTCTTTTGTATCATTTTTCACCTGTCTTATATACTGAAGAATGCATATACTATGCTGTTCTTCTAATTCAAATTACATAACTACGTTAATTCGACTAAATTTCGACGTTTGGTGGGGGAATATATTAGACCTCATTGAGCTAGCACAAATGCTTTATATTAGCCAAATGAAACCAAAACAAAGAAACAAACAAGAACAAACAAACTTTTTTTCTAGTGGAGAAATATGTTTTAACTCTAAATAATTTTAAACAAGCAAATATTCCCCTTTTTTAGGTGGAGAAGAATTTCGGAAAGCCGTCGAGGACTAAGTGCACTACCAGATACCCGCACGAATTAGGATCTGTTCGACATCGTCTTCATTATCGTACTTTGAATGCCTTTAATAATTTTCAGCCGCTTTGATCGGTGAATTTAACGTCTTTTTATGCAAGCCTTGTCGAATATCTTCTTTCGTATCAATAGAGTGAAAAAAAAAAGATTTTTTTAAATGTCACGTTCTACTTGCAAGAGCATCTGTGTGAAAAACAAGAGAAACTGTGCCTTTAACGTCTGTTACTTTGTTTGGTTGGTGGGTTGTTGTTTTTTTTTCCCTTCAACCGTCATGGACGGAAAGTGAAAGGTGAAAGAAAGAGGGAAATAAAGCTTCGTCTTCATCTACACTGCAAAAAGTCCGGTGTTAAATATGAAACACCGAGCTGGTGTTAAATTTCCGGTGCTCATTCATGGTGTTAGATTAACACCTCCGGGTGTCATTTCAAAATTTAAAATGGTTTTTTGAATAGTTTCTTAGTTACTGCACTTCTTGTTAATTTTGAACTTCAACAAGACGATAAAGAATTTTCCGATAAAGTACATGATTTTTGTAAAAATGTGTAAACACATTTACACCACAGTAACACCAGTTGGTGTGGTCCCCTACTGAAGCTGGACGGGTGTTATACCATTGAAATTAACACCACCAATATCAAATCAACACCATGCGGTGTCATTATTGAATTAACTCTAGCGCGGTGTCAAAAATATCACCAGCCACAGCGTCAAATTAACACCACAAAGTGCCAGGCGAACACTTTTTAACACCGTCACAATACATTTTCAACACCTGTGGGTGTGGTCCTCTATCGAAGTTTGATCGGTGTTAGATTTAACACCCAAGGTGTTAAATCTAACACCGATGTTTTTACAGTGTAACACTGTTTGGTGCAGGTTTCGTCAAATTTACTCCCTGTCACAATGTGTCTTGTCGCAGTCTTCTATAGTCAAGGGCTCCATCCAGAATTTGTGATTTATAGTTATTCAGAATGTTTGGACGAGAAATCCTACCACGAGAGATGAATCCTATAGCTAACAAGGAAAAGCTGTCCAGCAGTCAATTAAGCGTCGTTGTGTGTTAGCGCATTGGCGTTTGAGAGGTGCGCCCTTTTAGGTGTTAAGGCTGAAAACAACATTTTAGAAATACATTGTATCCTTATTCTTAGAAATACACTTATTTTCTCTGATAGATGCGTTGATCACGTCAGCTGTATTTTGGCTTTCTCTACTGAGAGCAGAACATATACTTGAAGTAACAAAATGAGGGGTTTGCCGCGATGCACTCGGACTTTACATTTGAATGTGTATACTGTGTCACTGCAGATTACCATGCAATGTTGAAAACTATCAGATGTTGGTTGCCAAGCTTCTTTTGGTTCATTCATGGTTCATAAATTTTGCCGAATAATTTCCACCGACAAGCCGTTATATATATCCAAACTACCCCTGCCTGCTGTATGTCTACGAATTGATTTACGACTTGAAATTCATATATAGTACGGGCGCCCGTCGGGATATAACAAAACAAGTTTTAGTAGATGTTTTGTAAGAACCTCTGGGAAATACGATTCAAAATTAAACTGCCTGTACGTTTGCCAGTGCAGAGGCGTGTTAGAATCAAAGCTTTTAAAATGTACACTAAATTGGATGACTGATGAAAATTATGGTCAGCTTACAACATACCACATTTAATGACTTTCTTAAAGAGCGCTATAAACACTCCGGAGAATACTTTCCCGCGCCCGACTTTCATCACGACAAACAACGGCGAAAAAAGCGTGCGCGCTCCCGCTGTGAGTATTTCTACAGCAGTGGTGAGGCGGCTGATGTGTGTGCGTTGTTGCTGTGCGTCGTCTGCGAGATAAATCCCGCTACCTTAGGATGGGCCCGTCCTGGTGTGCTCACGCGGCGCCAGCGCGGCTGCCTCTACCCCCTCGACAGCCGACCAACTGAATAATCGTTCCCGCCACCCCGAAGGAACGGGCTAATCTGCCTGGAAATCTCTCAAAATATCTCGCCTTCATTTACATCTCCTTAAATGCGCAGCACAATGTGGAAATATAAAATAGGGCCCGACAAAAGGTGGAGGCTGCTTTTCTTCTTCTTCCTTTTCTTCTTCTTCTGCTATATACACAAGGAAGAGGAGGAGGAGAATGACAAGAGAAGATAAGAAGAAGGAAGCGGAAAAAACACGCCAAACTTCTCGTTTCCACCCACTCTACGCATTTGCATGTGACGGACACGGGGAGGGACAATCTGAACTCATCGGACAGAAATCGCTTGCTTCCGATCGATGAGACAATTACCGTGATGTCTAGGGGGTTAAAGCGACCCAATTACGGCTTCCCGGAGTGGGTCCGATACCCCACGGTGCCCGCCGGGCTTATTGCGGGGATAGGGGCTGGACTTCCGAGGCTTCCAAGCGGAATAATGTTTTGAAAATCTTCCACCGTCTGGAACTTTTTTTGGGGGGACTATGACTACTTCTCAGCGGATAGGACGCTGATGTGATATTTATCCCCCCCCCCCCCTTCCCCTTCACAACCACCTCCTCCATATCCCTGAAAAAAAAAAGGAAAAAGTAGAACCTTTGAGAAGGGGGAAGAAAAATGAATAGTATTTACTATGAATCGTGCTACAGCCAAACATACTCGATACACAGAAATTATCATATATTTGGTATATTGAAACAGAACACACTGAAGCCCAAGATAGCTCAGAACGATAAGAAATTATACACTTGGTGTTCTTTGTATTACTTGTTGCTGTTTTTAAAAGGGATACCAGTAAGACAGTGCAGAATAAGGCCTTCTTTATCCAGGGTAGCCTCTTTACTGTTGCCACTGCACTACCAGAGGTCCCTGTCATAATTACTACCCTAGCGTTGCCAGGTACCCATTTATACACCTGGGTCGAGAGGGACATGGCGGGTAATAACATCTTGTCCGAGGACATAAGCACTGGGCGTGAATCGAACTCGGGTACTCTGATTGGGAGCCAGAAGTCTTATCCACTATGCCACAGCGCCCCCACAGTGATATGAATAGATGAAAAACAAGGCATGGTCATTACAACCATGTTCATATCTGTGTAAGATATGAAGTTCGTCGGCTTAGTAGGCCGTAGGCAGAAACTTGTGCTGGTGAGCGGACAGTATTCCCATTTTATTTTGTCCCCATCCTATTTCCATTGACGCGGAGGAAATATTATACTGGCATGACTTACGATCTCTAACACACGATGTTTCTCGGATGGCTTATCCATGTGATATTTTGTGAATGTTCTGACCCTTTACCCGCAGAAACTTTATGAGTACATTGTCTCCGTTCAAGACGCAGGAATTCATGAAAAAAATACAATATGTGACTTGCAGCCTTTGATGACAAAAACATATATAGTTCAAAAAACTCAGGAAGATAATTCTGTGACACAGTGTTGACAAACTATAATTATACTATCATAGAATTGAAATGGGAAGTTTTTGCCGCTTTCCGAACTTTGCACTGTTGTGTGTATATAGTAAATGATGATTCCACCATACGGCTTTGGCCTGCACTGTGCACATGGAAAAAAAATGAATCGTATCTGATCTGATTATCCCCATTCTTAAGTCTTCCACTTTGTAGAAATGAAGAAGTCTATCTTTGATATTAATGTGACATTAATGTATATTTATTATTTTCAAGCCGCCAAAAATACGCCGACCCGAATGACGAGTGTTTCGCGGCATTACGGGCTCGAAATCTGTCTGCGTTGGCACTGAGCGGGTTAAAGACGACGAGCACGCAACATCCGAGACGCCTTTGACCACTTTCGCACGCCGGAGTGGAGGGCGTAAAGGGATACAGATCCAGCCTTTCCAAGATGAGGCAACTTGGATCCTCTTATCATAAAAGATATCACGTCAACAGCGATATCTTATGACCAGACATGTATTATTTCATCTCTAAATATACTTGCGAATCAGATACGGTAGTGGCAGACGTGCTATTGTTGCAGCATATAGGGTACACGTCCATGATGCCTGGTGTACTGTCTTGTATACGCTTTCGTCATTGTGTCAACAAGTACAAGTGACACTAGTTAGTTCACTGTGGTATGCTGACACGTTATGATGGTGAATATCAAGTAGAAGTATCAAGACACACACACACACACACACACACACACACACACACACACACACACACACACACGCAGGTTATAGCAGCAATAGATAAAGCAGTAGCTTCTTACCAGCGTGCCTTTGTGTCTCTTTTTTTCTTAACGGGGTTTTCTTTATTTTAGAAGAGCGGATACTGTTACAACTATAGTCCAAGGATTACTTCACTCAGGTGCTAAATCTCTCTTTTCTCCACGGCGTTTTGCGCCATCAGATTGAAGGCTGCATTTTGAGATTGGCAGCTCATGCTCCTTCTGCAGGAGTAACTGTAGCATTTTAGCGAGAACAGTAACAAAGAACAGCGACAATAGCTCCTTTACACGACTATCACACTAAAAAGACGCAGGATATCACCTGCATACTCACTGCATAAGAAAGCTTACAATCATTTTAACACCACGAGTGGTTTTCTCAGAAAAACATATTTCATAATAGCACGGAAATGAAAAGGCTGGACATGCGTAACGGCCGGCTATATAGCAGGAAGGCCCACAATTTTTGAATATCAAACATCCATTTACGATAGAAATTTCGAGTGATAAATGTGATTATTTTCATCATGTAATACGCTAAAATTGACAGGTAGTCTCACTCTTCAAACCAGCAGTACTATTACTTTCATTCTATCCATAAACGCTTTCACACACGTAAAGGGGAATTTACCAGAAAATGTAGATAATAAAATAGTCACTGATGGCAGTAATATCGGTAAACACACCAGTGTACTTCCAGAAAGACCGAGTAATTATTTCGCAAGTTGGGACTAATTAAGAGTTAATTGGTTAATTCCTTGTGACGTCAAAGAGTAATCAGAAGGCAATGAAACAATGAAATGTATAGGATTATCCGATTGTCCTCAAACTTCACTGATTCAACATATTTTCACACAAATCAACATATCTTTATGCAAGGTTTTAGGTAAATGCCCCCTTAATTCTATCAGCCTCTCTCCTACAGCAACTCACAGCTACTTCGACATAACAAGTCTTTCCAGCTTACACAAGATTTCCTGTGATAAATATCTTTGACGATGTAAACAAATAATTACATTGTCTAAATGCTAAAAGGCCGCAAACTCCAACTATTTAGTAGATGTTGCTTTAATGTCTCTGGATTCTCTGTACACTCTGTGATGTAAGCGTGTTTGAATGACTGTAATAGCTGATATCAAGCAAACTATTGCAAGAACTGAAGGTCAAAGGTCATGCTAGGATTCGTCCAAATTCTGTGACGGCAACCATAGAGAGAACCACGTAACGATAGATTTCTCTTGAAGATACAAATAAGATTTGCTTTTCAAAAGGGCCACGCGATCTCATTGTCGCTTGCAGTAATATAACGAGAGTGTCGCATCATGATAAAGTGGAAATAACACAGAGTAGGAACGAAAGAAAAAGCCTGTCTTAATGCTTTTACCATCGTCTTTTCGTCTGTCGATGATTGATACAGATGTTCCTCTTATCGCATGCCGAGGAGCGCGGCTCAGTTCACTGTCCCATCACAACAGTACAAAAGTAGCTCGCTAAATTAGAACACCTCAGAATCGTATACCTCTCCTTGAGTACAAGCTGAAGGATACAATTAGGACATGGAGGAAAATTAGTTCATCTCCTGAGGAAAAAAAAAGTATTGCACTGTTTCATCGATCTATTCAAATCTGACAATCGTCGCGAAAGATTCGCGTGACGCATTTTGTAAGATGTGAATGCCATCACCATTGTTGGAAACGACGATAAAATGTAATAAATGTTGAAGTGTGTTTTTTTTCTTCACACAGACACACAGACACAGACACAGACACAGACACACGCACACACACATGTATATACATATATTATATTATATAAACATATGTTATATATATATATATATTGCGAATATATATATATATATATATTCATATAATATATGTATACAAAAAGCGCGCATCTTTGAACTGAATTCCAACAGAAACTATCATGTTTTTCAATGTTAAAGGTCTACAATATTCATTATCATCCCATAAGCTCCAAAGAAACATTTTATGCTAACAACTCATGTTCGCAAGAGAGAAATATGTATTTTTTTAAAGAAGGCAAAAATGAAATTTGTTGAAATTAAATGACATTCTATTGGTTTTATGAAAGAAATTTCCGATTCAATAGTGAGTAGATAATTATGATTATTCCAGTTTCGACGGCATTTAAGATATCAAGAAATCTCTAATCAAACATTTTTTTTTTCCAGTGGAAAAGCGTTTTCGTCCAATCACGCTTTAGCTGTATCAAAAGGGTCCTCGTGTGATTTAATTTCTCATTTTAAACTGAATGCCCAAGTTCTCAGCGCCCTGATCTACTTTGGAGTATACTTCATGAATTAAATTTAAAACCGATTATGTTATCTCCCTAATCGGTTTTCTGCTATATCATTAATTACTTTTAGAAAGGACAGCATTTAAGCTGATTCTTTGCTCAAAATCAACGCTCCTCCTTCTTCCTCGTATGTCATCATTTGATTTACTTACATATCCTTATTTCGTGTGGTATTTTCTTTATAGCCTCAAATTATGTTTTGAGGTAATCATAAAGAAAATCTCTACTCTGTCGCCATCTTCTTCAATATGACCTTAATCATTCATTTTTAACATAGTTAAGTCATTTTTGTTCATTCGCGGGTTAAAAAGTCTCATACGTTTGGTGATACCTTTGAACTAACCGAAATGAATTCAAGAGCACTTGATTTATGACATAATGTGCCAAAAAATGTTGTAGTCCAATTGAAGTTAAAGAAAGAACACAAAGTTGGGACAAAGACTGCTTATTTGCATTTCGATGACAACTATGTCCTGTACGAAATCATGCCCAATACAGATCATATCATTATGGCGGGAATTATATCCTGTTCTGCTAATGTGTAAAGCAGCCGTTACAGACATCTCGTCTGCAGGCACTTGTCATTTGGTTTATGCCAGGCAGTTATTGTCTGGTAAAGAAGAGAATAAAAATGCACACATTCTTGCAAATAATCAACCTGCAAAACAAATCTTGTCCCATACGGAAGAATCCGGGCAATTCTTTCTTTTCCAACTTCAAGCATCCGTCCTCATAGATAGATTGATAGTAATGAGAACATTATCGTTCATAAACTGAAGGATGACGAGGAAACAAAAAAGAGAAATAACAAAGACAACGAAGGACGACAACGCGGAATGCATGCCCGTCTTGTTGGCGCCATTTTTTGCCCAACATCTGTCGGAATGCTTTCATAGGTGCAGACGATTGAGGCAGGTTCTAACGAGCCAGCCAAGGGCTCTCGCGCCTTTTTTCCAGCGACTGATCGTAATTGACTACTTTACCCGATGATTAGCGACTGGTAATTGCCAATTATGAGGAGAAAACAGAACGACGGTGAGAGAAAAACTTCAATCGGAAATACATAACAACCTATCAAGTCAAAAGTTATATATATATATATATATATATATATATATATATATATGTATATATATATGTATACATATATATACATATGTATACATATATATATATATATATATATATATATATATATATTATATGAACATATAATATGTACATGTATATGTATATATTGAATGAACATCTTTCTTTCGAAAATTTGGGAGTCGGGGTCATCGAATAATGTTCCCCCTTCATTTTTCAAGTCTCAAATCATTCATTCCTTTGACAGAGTACGTTTTATTACCCTGCAACTTTTGCATGTGCTTATGATAAATTAGATCTACCTTTCCAAGCACACATACAGACATAGATTTATCATATATATATATATATATATATATATATATATAAGTTGCTGCGTAGTTTGAATCATGTCTGTTATGATTCATTTCATAATGCGCAGAAGAGTATATACTTTGAATATCTGAGCAATGAATATGTCCAAGATTATTGATGTTATTATCTCTATTATTGTTATTATCATGTAACCATTATTTTCTTATCGACAGTTTTTTTTCTGACCTATGAAAATTAATCTTGTTTTAGTTGTATAAATTTTGACTGTCTGTGCAACCTGATGTCTGATTAATCATGCTTGTGAGATCGTGTGAGCGTGTGTGAGATTAAGTAGTGTCATATTAGCATTTCATGTCCTACATATCGTTGTACTTTGTGCTGTCTGTGACACCTTGTCCATGATATCAATATCTCCTTCGCGAAATTTTCCCCATGTATTTAATTCTGCACCACGATATTAATTTCGTCCGCGACGCGTACGTTTCCCCGACAGATCAGGATGAGCCGCGCTCCCCCCGTATAAGCTGCTAGATTTATCCAGCCATTCTATATTTTGGAGCATTGGTCCGCTGGGTGGAACCTGGCCCCCGTGATGTTATGGCTTTATTTCCAGCACGCGGCGTAAAAGAATTGCATTGTCATGCCACTGCTATGTGACCTGGGCGTTTGATATAGGCAACGCGAAGAGACTTGCGCGCAGGCACCAGTCCTCGGGAATTTCCATTTCTGCGCACGCGTCTTTGATATGAAGAGGGCAAAATAGCCAATAAATCACGTTTTCAACGCATACTGAATGTAAATATGACTATCCCGGCTCGCTGCATTTATATGACGCGATAGCAGTTGTCCATGAACGTGTGCAATGAGGAAATGTGAGCTCTAAAACAAACATGAGTCGAAGTGGGCCTACTATTTCCGTTTAGATGAACCAGGGAGTCATGATATCATGTGGTAACTGTATAGTTTTCACCGTGATTACTCAAGAAAAAGGAAAAAAGACGATTTTTTTTTGCATGTTGCAACAAGCTGTTTGCTATAATCTGCTCGTAAACGAGTGACAGAAACTTTAATTTCATGCCTTGCTCCGCACGTCAATAAATCAGCGCTGGCCAGATTTATTACTCTTGAATTTGTCGAAGTTGCCATGAGTTCAACACACACAGACAGTGCACATGAGGTGGCAGATAACTCAATTTAACAAATTTCTTCATGGTGAGACTCATGTAACACTATATCTTATATATCTTTTATCATATATCTTACATATCTTTTATCATATATCTTATATATCTTTTATCATATATCTTATATCTTTTATCATATATCTTATATATCTTTTATCATATATCTTATATATCTTTTATCATATATCTTATATCTAACTTACGTTTTTTAACACACACACATACACAAATATTTACTTGTGTATGATATGCTAGTATGCATTCCATCATTGGCAATACATCATAAATTCATAATATTAAATATTTGGTATACAAAATATTAAAATTGATACAATATTACTAGAAAAGTTATGCGGCATCGTCAGATAAAGCTACAACCTGTTATAACGGGAGGCGGGAATACTATTCCTCTTAACCGTGTCATAGATGTTGTAGATGATTTTATAGCGTCGTGTTGTAATGCTGTATTTAGTGCAGCCATAAAGCATCTAATGAATGTATTTTGTCACACCTGTAGTTTGGGCGACCTTGAGAAAGTGCGCCGGATAATAGCTCGATGGTTATTCGCAGAGGCGGTTCGGTGGCATCCAAATGGGGCGTTTAATCTTTCGAGATGTGCTGTAATCGCTCAACGACACGTGTTGTTTCGTAGATCCAAGTACGAGTCATTAGTTTGCCCACCTGGAAATGTCAAAGCGAAAGAAGAGCAAGAACATATTATACATCATCGGCAGCACACTACCATTTACATTTCACATCTTCCGCGCATTTGCTCACAATTAACTTTAATCTGCACCAGAGACAACTGCTTTCGCGCTCCGCTTTCAACTCGATGCAAATCATCGCTCTAAGCGCTTCCTCACATTCACAGACCGCTTTGTGCTACATGCCCGGAACATGGGGGTCCGTCTGTACCTGTCAAGAAAATAAGTGTACAAGTCATTCCCCAGCCACGAACTGAGTGCCCTTTGCGGCATGATTTCGAATTACCAATGTGCTCTGTCAGCTCTTAACAAGAGAACGGCGAGGAAAAAAAAAACCAACCAACCAAACGTATGAAAAACAAGTCAAAACTTCTCCCCACAAACAAGCCCATTAGCATGGAATATACTTTACTGTTTTTTTTTTCTGTCGCCTATAACATGTCTTGATTATCTTAATCGCATTCATTTTTGCAACTACGGCCTAGATTCATCCTCTAAGTCTAGTATTTGTCTTGATTATCTTGATCATAAGTATTTTTGAAAACACTGCCGAGATTCATTGACAAGAATGTCTTCACGAAGTGTAAAAATGATCCAAAAAATCCTCGCCCACCGATGGCATTCATCGACATTTTAAACTGCAGGTCGTTTTTTCCGCTGTCGCTCTTAAATCTCCCCGAATCAAAATGTTGGTAAATAATACGCTGAGATATCTGTTTTATTCATCCGCGTGGCTTGCAATTTTCCTCCTTCGCAAATTAGAGAGGAGGAGTTCGAACTTTGGGACTTTCCCCTGAGTGGGGAAATGTTTGTTTGTTTGTTGTTGTTAGGGGTTTTCTTCGGGTTGGGTGGGGGGGGGGGGGGGGGGGGGGGCGGGGACCTCGCATGGCAAGTCGTGTAAGATTAATAGCCAAGCTCTAGTACTGATGAGCAACATCTAGGACTTGTCCCCTTTCACCGGCCCCCATGTATAATATCAGTCGAATGAAAAGGTCACTTACTTCGAGGTGAAGAACTGCGACAGTTTGAGAATGATTTACGGCGGCAATTGAGATCGAAATCGTGCGCGATGCATTTTAATTAAGATTTTGCGTAAATGCAGTAAACATATACCCTAAGTTGAGTAAGTCGTACAACATTGATATTGAATGAACAAGAGATAGAGAAAGAGAGAGGCAGAGATTATCAATGTAAAGGGGTAAAAAAAGGGCTATGGCTGATTTTTTTTTTTTTTTTAAATTGCCACCCTCTGTACTACATATTTCCGATAAGGCTATGAAATGTAGATCAACAGTTGTGATCCTACAAATACATTTGCACAGAGGATGACAACTGATAGAAAATCAGCCATAAATCATTGATATTAACTTGGATGTACTGTCATGCTGAGCATATCATTATTACGGAAATCTGATACGAACTTTTATACAGCAACATTCAACTTGGTTTTACACCTCAGTGGGTAAAAGGGTGTCAATGAGCAAGAAGGTTGTAAGTCTCGCTTTCACGATACTGACAAGCCGACTGAAAGGCAAACAGAATCCTGCAAAGCAAAAAGGTCTTTAGAAGCAGTAAGTTGTAAGAAACCGTGCAATAGGTGGATGAAATACAAATTTGTATTAAGACTATACTCGTATCACCGTCACCACCAGAAACATTGCGATCAACGGCAGCTTCTGTTGAGGGTATAACCTTGGTGTATCAGATACAACCAGCTGCAGAAAAAAAGAGCCCCTCTAATTCAATCAAACATGCATACACCAATTAAGAAGAAAAAGCTAGTGAGAAAAAGGAAGTATGAAGGTAACAGAATAAGCGGGCTGCCGCAAATTGAAAGGAAAAAAGAAAACAAGGGCAATGTTCGTAGGGACTGAGGAATACCATTTAAGATCTGGAGCAGAGCATTACAGCCAATCTGCTATATTATTACCTGAAGAGATGTTAGTATAATAGGCAATTGGCAGGACAGAGTGGATCGGTGAGAATTGGATGCGCGAGTTTAACTTTGGAACTTTGGAAATCCACGAGCGCATAGCGAGTGGGTATTGGACTGTTTCCAAAGTTAAATGAGAGCATTCAGTTCTCACCGATCCATGAAACAGGCCTGTGCATCATTCGTTTTAATTAAATGGGCCTGTAAATTCATAAAGTTCAACATTATTTCCCATCATGCGTCCGGTGCACCTACAACACCGTACAAGGCTTAAGCCATGCGTTTGGATTTTACCGGACGCATGGATTAGTGTGGATCACTAAAAATCAACGCATGATAATTGACCAATCAGATTGCAGAGATTCTAAAGACCATTTTATAGCAAGGAATAAACCAATACAGACAAAGCGCGTGTGACGGAATGGTCAGAACGGGCTGTTTCTGGAGCTGGACGCAATTTAGTGACAACAGCGAGAAAACGCCGAATCCCTGGAAGAGCTAGCTGTGACTACTTGAGTGGCATCTTAAACAACCTAGAGGCAGAATGGCTAAATGATGTGAAAACAGTCAAGGTCACGAGGGTTTAGGAGAATGTAGGCAGACCGTGGATGATGTCAGATAATCAGATGGAAGGTGGTATCCAAATAGGAAGGACCCAGAGTACAGGATGAAGTATTATCTTATCTCCACTAGGGGAATACGGAGCAGCTCAACAACATGCGTCAAACGGATAAAAGTTCCTTAATGGGTGAATCATGGATGAACAGTCTCCTGCATGAAGGAATCCTCCTGACGACATGATGTCGGTATAGATTCAAACCTTCCACTCATGCCATGAAATCATTTCACGGAAAAAAAAAGATTATCTGAAAAGAAAGCAAAATATGCCACCTTCGCTGAAAACAGCTCCTACCTTCAGTACAGATGGACCACCGGCAATGTTCCTTGGGTACGAAGGATCATATACTGCCAATCGACAAGCTGGTATTACAAGAGGAGGCTAATACTAAGTCTAAACTGTGGCCTGGATGCTCTATCGCAAAGCCTATGATAACACTTAGTGTCACCTCTGTGCTATTTGGAGACAGTAGATGATGTTGAATAGACATTTTAAAGTTCAAAAAAAAAAAGTGCGCCAAAATGGAAGAAAAATGTGGACGTCCAACAGATTCACCTCACGTGAGGTCAGCATTTGTCGAAGCCCCATGGGAGTGAAGAACTCGCGGAGGACGTGCTGGCAGACACATTTGGACTGTTCGGTGATGATATCGGTAACGGGGTATGGCATCCACCCTAAATAATGAGAGCGGAAAGATAAGTGTAGATTGAATGTATCACCATCAGGGCCACCTCCCTGGTATCACCTTGCAAGACATACACACAAAATGATTCGGTCGGCGCAGATGGACACAAATATTTTGAGTCTGGTGGCCTATTACTGAATTGATGATGAATATTTCGGCAAGCTGAAGAATTAATTTTAGTGGGTTCCTCCATATTTCGAAGTTTGCGTATTGATAGACGTATTTCTATCGATTCAGTTCTCATGAAAACGTGTTATTACTACAAGGTTCCACAATTACTTTATACTCTTCTCAGTTTACTTTGTTTTGCTTGTGAAACCTTATTCTCAGTTACCAAGGAAAGTGAAATGTCTATGTTCTTTTCGAAAAATAAAATGAAATTTGAATTGAATTGAATTGAACTGAATCGAATCGAATTGAATTGAATTGAATTGAATTGAATTGAATTGAATTGAATTGAATGAATTGAATTGAATAAAGTCTGAAGTGAAAGCTGAACGGAAAGAATACCTTGGTGCTGGTCATACATTCGTCAGCTTTATCTGTTGCGTGGTATGGAGATTGATTAGGACACGAGAACAAGCAAGGGAGAAATAAAATGTCATGGACAAAACAGCAATGAACCAGATGACTTGTTGCCGTTTATGTCGTGTTTGCGTTTGTACTTCTTTTTTCGTTCTGTCCTTCCTTTCTTTGCTTACTCTGTACTTTCATATTGAGTGGTATTGACTTATTTGATAGTCCCTCCATTTTCTACGAACATATTCAGTTAAAATTACAAATATGAAACAAAACACAAAAGCTTAAATGAAACCAAATTTTAATCCCAACATTGTGATGACAGAGTAATCATGCTAGAAAATGGAATAAACATGAAAGCATTGACTACCTAAGTATTACTACATCCACAAAGACAGGTTGACCGACTTTAGTAGCCGAGATGTTCTGGGAGACCGGTCGGATTAGCATAGATGACAGCGTACGGCAGGAGGAGATGAGTTCTGTATCCAGGGAATGTTAGAGAAAAGAACACTGACAAAAGGAAGAGGGAAAAGAAACAAGCGGATTGGAAAGCTAGATATCTAGAGAAGGAAGGAGAAGGTAATGGGTCAATCAAATGTCAAGGATCAAAGGTCATAGAACTGGGCGAGGAAAAGAGACCAGAGGGGTCATGGGAGCGGATGAGTAGGAGGGACCTGAAGAAATTTAAGAGACATGGGAGGGAGGGGGTATTGGAGGGAGGGGGTATTGATGCGGCCATGAACAAATGCAAGTCAGGACAAATGCATCCAAGGCGAGCACTGAAAAACACGATATATCCACCATGCCGGTGCAGAATGTCAGGGCGTTGTGGCGTATACGTATACTATAGTGGATAAGACTCAAGACTCCCAACCGGAGGACCCGAGTTCGATTCCCGCCCAGCACTTACGTCCTTGGACAAGATGTTTTTACCCATCATGTCCCTCTCTCCCAAAGTGTATAAATGGGTACCTGGCAACGCTGGGGTAATAATTATGGCAGGGCCCTCTGGTAGAGCAGTGGCAACTCTGAAGAAGCTACCCTAGATAAAGAAGACCTTATTATTATTATTATCATTATTATTATTATTATTATTATTATTATTATTATTATTATTATTATTATTATTATTATTATCATTATTGTCATTATCATTATTATTATCATTATTATTATTATTATTATTATTATTATTATTATTATTATTATTATCATTATTGTCATTATCATTATTATTATCATTATCATTATTATCATTATCTTAATGTGTGGAGTGTTAAAGGAACAGGAAGTGGGTCACGTGATCTGTAAAGGAAGTGAAATGGCGCAAGTTATTTGCCATCGACGGAACAGCGCTGTATCCAGAGTTGCATACTGGAACTACACGCTACAGAACATATTGTTAGATTCGAAGCTGAAGAATATGGTTTGTCCATTAAAGTTGAAAACAACGCTGACGTAACATAGCAATGGGACTTCAAAAATCCAGACAAATCCAGAAATCCAGACTCTAAGACTGGCTGTACCATTGGTGGACAGATTGCAGAAACAATTAAAGAGAATTGCTGTAGCTGTATTCCATAATGCCGGGATTGATGATATATATATATATATATATATATATATATATATATATATATATATATAACCTCCAACGAGAACTTGGGAGATCGTTGAATATGAAGACGTAGTCCCTGTGCATTACGCGTGATCACAGAAAATCCTTCCGAACACCTGAAGAAGATTGAGTTACCATAAAAATAGAATTCCATCAGAAAGCCGCTCTATCTCCCTGGCACCGTGCGACATTCATTCAATATATGTTTTATAACATTCTTATTCATTGTATTCTATGACATTTTACTATATTTCATATCACACTATCAGTTATTACATTCTATGTCACACTCTTATTCACTGTATATTGCCCCTTTCTTTCTTACGCCACACTTTGATTCCTCTCCATCGCGCTCTGAGTTCAATATATTCTATTTTACACTCTTATTCAGTATGTTCCATCTCTACCTCTCACTCGGTATATTCTATCTCTCATTCTTTTCTATAGTTCAATTTCCAAGAATCGTTTTAAAGAAAATTCCAATGCGTGGCTTATTTCGTGACTTCAGGGTAATATCTCTTTGGGTATAACATCAATAAGATATTCTCAGATGTGGAAGAAGGGAACGTAAAACGTAAAAGCGAGGAGCAAAATATGACAAGATCAGAGTTTATGTTAAAGCTGTGGGTAGTGCACCTTTAATGTATCGGCAGCGCACCTTTAAAGGAACTAAGTCATGCCGTTGTAAACATTTCCCCGTATATCATAGGCAGCTATGAGGTTAACTGCGCGGGCAATACCTCGTGGCTATATAGACGAGCGAGGGAGTTTTGACAGAAATGGCAGCGACGTATCAAACATTCTATCGGACGCTCAAATGGAGTACTGTTACATCGATGATATCTTCTACGGTACCCCTTTTCTCAGCTATCATACATAATGCAGGATTTGACATTATTGTGAGACTTATATAGCCAGCATAATATACCCATCGGTCGCCAGGAGTATATGGAATTCAGCAGAGTTATTACTCTGTCTTTAACGGTGGGACGTACAAGGGGGAGGATAGCATTGATAGTATTGTACTTTGATAGATGTATGTGTGTGTGTGTGTGTGTGTGTGTGTGTGTTAGTTATAGTAGGCTTATCAGGAATATTTGTAAAGATTGATATAAATCTTCTCAGCAATTGTATAAAAGGCAACACGTTCGTGTAAGTGAGTGCAATTACATGTATTTTACACATCACTATTTTCTTATCTATGCCTATCTCTACTGTATAATTACATATTATGAATGTTTGTATGTATATGAAGATATATATATACATATATATATATATATATATGTGAGTGTGTGTGTGTGTGTGTGCGTGTGTTTATGTCCGCCTGTGTATCATTGTTGTGCGTATATATATATATATATATATATATATATATACATATATGTTGGCAGCAAAGCCTTGCTGCCAATATATTTAACTGTCCTTGTACCGCCCCGCCATGTTTTGGTTTAGTCCATTGCTGTCACTACATATATATATATATGTATATATATATATATATATATATATATTTATATATATGTATAATGTTTCTTTATATTTATGATATAATACATAGATAAATACATACATATATTGATATAATGATTATACATAAAACATATTGTATACGTAATATTTACCTGTATTATAGGTTGTTATTTCTCGCTCTCTCTGTGGAAATAGAATGCATAGAGAACGGAAATGTACACAAGGCATAAAGGCCTACTTAAATTCAAACACGTGCGAGCTGTCCATTGCCTCAAGCGACAAAGAGAGATAACCGTATACTTGCTACATACTATCCTGTCACACTGAAATATGCACTGGCTAAAAAATCATAACAGTTCACTTGCATTCAGGGAATGCTTTTCCTGACACTGGAATGCTGGCGCCTAATGTAAGTGGCCTTTCGGTTTGGTCACTATAATAGGGCCCATACGTCACTCGAACTGGGCAGCATTAAAGACGGCGAGTGGACACTGAAAGCCACGCTTATCTCAGCTCACGAAAAATGAAGAATATCCCACTTTCAGTCTCGTATATATCTCGAATAGATTTAGCTCAAGGTTTATAAATTTTTCGAAAATCCTTCCTGTCAACGTAAAAGTTTAATTCCTAGCCATAAGTGTATCCTGTTGTAACTGTCACATTATAACCAACCTCTTGATATTGAAGAACAAATTAATAGTGTCCACATCGGCGACATATTCAACGAACTACTGCAGAAAGACATTTTTGGCAATGCCATGAAGTACATGCCAACAACATTTCAAAGTCAACAAATCAATAAACATGGAAATAAGAGGTTGAAGAGTGCTTTTTAACAACTGAGAGGGTATCTTAACATTAAGTAATTATGAATGTACACAATTCTACACAAATAAAGTATAAACTGCACATCCATTTCTTGCAGTATTATAACCAAGGAGGTTATAACGATACAACTTATTCTACGCTTGTACTTTTCCATCGTGATGCATCCATCAGTGAATATATGTCAATAAGTTGAACCCTCGATTACTGAATGAGCTTGATGATCATGTGTTAATTCTATAAGGAATTACAATGTCTTGGAAGGGTTAAACTTAATCCTTTTTTGTGGGGGGGGGGGGGGTGACTTGTGTATCCTGCCTGTGTGCTCTTCTTCTTCTTCTTTTTTTGCATCACTGCACCTTAATGCAGCCGAAGATTCGAGTCCTATCATGGTAATTAAACAAGACCATTACGTTGAACATGCACAGTTGCCAACAGGCGTTCGGACAATTTCACATTAAGACATCCACATCCACAGACGCACACACACACAAACACACGCACGCGCGCTCTCGCACGAAATGATGATATGAATGTAATGAGGCAATGTTCGTTGGAGCTTAAGAGATTGTATATTATTATGATGGATTTGATGAGGCCCACATTAACTTTCACGTGATCAGATCTGTCTAATACCTAAAAAATGAAGAGGGGAGGGGTGGGGGTGGGGGTGGGTTACGAGTAATCATCGGCGTATGTAAATTAAACAATAGTGATTGATCAGTCGAACTTTTCCACGCATCTCTTGGGTCAAATTTCTCTTTGATGAGATATGTGTCGTACTATTGTGGATTATCGCACGGGCTTACGGACCTGATTATGACCAGAGACGCAACTCCTTACCGCTAAGACTCTGGCAGCAGTTTGTCCCCATCCACTAAATCAGTCCTTCTGTCTCATCGTATTAAAATACACCAGTATACAGAACTTTACAGGGGCTGTAATTATCCCTTGTCATTTTCGGCAATCTTTAAAGTGCTCATATCAGCATCAACTGAATGAAATTGGAAACACAATTTATTTGTGTTTTTTTTTTAATCTCGTCGTGAACTCAGTGAGAAGAAGAATACTAGTATCAGGAAATGAATAGATAGGGACAATATTGTACAATAAATGTTTAACCCTTCGTGAGCTTTGTATGCCGATTAGCACAGTAAAGCCCCATAGCACTGTACACGCTGTCCCAAGTCCCTGGCACAGAAAGGGTTAAAAAAAAAACGTCTCAGCAAGAGATTCTGAATCCCACCTTACCTCATGGACAGTGATGCAGACAATATTGTGGGTTTTTTTGTGTTTTTTGTGTGTTTTTTTTTTGGGGGGGGGAGGGGTCATCACAACAGTTTGAATTGGTCTACGTGTTTGCGGTCTATTCTTTTCATTCACGAATTCATTTAAAGATCAGTTTCCGTTCCATATGACAAATTAAATTCATCAAAGATTCGTCAATATGGTGACAGGTCCTAACGAGAAATGTGGTATATTGTTCCTGGAAGGATAAGGAGCTCTGCATGTGGAAAAAAAGATGTATTGTCTCATTTTTGTTGAAGAATAAATTTCCATTTGATTTCGATACCACGTCTACGTAATTCATGCAACACTATAACATTTCATGGTCATAGATCCCTCCCCCCCAAAAAAAAAAAATGGAAAAGTCATCAAAACTGGGAGAAACAAGACTTATAAAGGGTACTAAACAATACATGCTGTTGAAAAAAAAATGTGAGAGAGATCTGAGATTAATCCTGATTTGGAAAAAAATAGAAAGAAAGAAAATTTCTTATGTCAAATTGATGTAACAATGCCAACTACTGACTCGTTTGAATCCACAATTTTTTATTTGGCTTTACAAGAATGTAAATGGGTATACGAACAAGTACCTATATTAAAATCTATTGTGAGATATGACATTTTTGCACATTTTCTTATCATTTTCTAATATTGTTGAAAAAAAAAGATATGAAGGTATCAGAAACATCAGAAGAGAATGGAAATAGGCTTAAATCAACCCCAAATCAAACAAACAAACAAAACAAAACAAAACAAAACAAAACAAAACAAAACAAAACACAACACAAAATTTGAAACCAGAAGAAATGCAATATCATCAAGGGTACTTTATGTAAGTAATTATGATAGTGATCATGATAATGCTGAAATGATAATGACAATGATCATGATTATGATGTTAAGATACGTGGAATTCTTCATAAAGTGTTTTTCTTTTCAGAGTGTCGTAAGACATAAAAACAGGTTCTGTGCATACTGTGCAACTGATTACAGATTAAACATCAATGCTAAGAACAGGTCGATCGCTTTGGAAAGGTATGAGCCGAAAATAAAAGAATGGTCATGCCCTTGAAGAGATGTGTAAGTCTGCGACCGTGCGATCGTGTAATTGATCCTCAGACGGGTGATGTCTGAGTCCGCTGTATATTTTTTCTTCCCGACACCGACGCCGAGTTTCGGTTGACGTCCACTGCGCACCAAGTATACGGACGGGAGACAATTGGCTGAGAAAAATAATCATTAGACGGTAATCGCCGTGTTGGGACTCCGTAATGACGGGCGTGTGACCTTACGGAGCATTAATGCAGGTTAACTACCTAATCGATCCTGTGGTCAACAAACGGAGCGGGACCCCGTCATAACACGGCACAAAATATCTGAATCGATATTCACGCAAGGCGCCACATTGATGTCTAACACATTCTCTTTTTCTGCCTATCTATTCCTCTCCCTCTCTATGTGTTGGTATATCTCTTTCACTTACTTTCTTTCTCTTTTCATCTGTATATTTCAATTCCTCTTTCTCTGTCTGCGTGTCTCTATTTCTGTCTTTCTCCTTCTCTTTGTATCTTTCTCTCTCTCTCTCTCTCTTTCTTTCTGTTCCTTCAGTGAGTATGTATCTCTCTCTTTCATGCCCATCTATCTTCCTCTCTCTTATGTCTATATCTCTGTTTCTCTATCTTTCTTTCTCTTTTTCTCTGCCCATCTCTTTATCCCAGTATGTCTTTCTCTTTCCTTCTCTGTTCATCTGCCTCTTTGCCTTTCTCCCTGTCCTTCTGTCTATCTGTATCTCTCTCTTCATCTCTTTCATGTCAATCTATCTCTCCCTCTCCCTCACTTTTACGTTTGTATGTCTATGTTTCTGTGTATTTCTCCCCCTTTTCTTCGCTTATTTCTTTATCGAAGTTTACTATGTCTTACTCTTTCCTTTTCTTTGTATACGTCATGAAAAAATGATAAAATGTTATTGCAAAATAATAATCACTGTAACTCAGTTAATATATTTGTTTTCTTTGCTTTTGTGAACCCAAAGTGGAAAATGAATTAAAATCCTTCGATCAATCAATCAAACAATCAATTTATTAATATACCTCTCTCTTTCCCTCTCTGTCTGTCCGTCTGTCTGTCTGTATCTCCCTTTTCCTCTCTCTCTCTCTCTCTCTCCACCCCTTTGAAGCTCATCTGTTTCTCTCCCACAATTTGATATCTGTCTGTCTGTTTCTGCTTTTCTAGCTTTCTCTCAACTTTTCTCTGCTTATCCCTTTGTCTCAATCTATATCTTTCTCTTTCCTTCTCTATTCCGCCTAGTATTATATACCTCTCTCCTTGTCTCCTCTCTGTCCATTTCTTTCGTCAGAAGCGTGTTGTCTCCCCTATATCTCTGCCGTTACCGTTATCACACGTTTTCCCTCTTTATATATTTTCCTTTCTCTCTTTATCTATGTCTCTTTCTGTTCAAGATGATATTCTTGTTTTGAAGGTCCCCATGGCAAAGAGGTCTGATCTAAAGATAAGTATGTTTGAAAGTAAAGCGTGCGCACTCCTTCTCTGCTGATGAATTAGGTTTTTGTGGTATCTCTTTTTGCTTGCCTAGTATTTGCTTAATCTGCAGCTTTATCTTGATATGTTTAAATTTCATTTCGTATTCTCTCATGGGTAATAGCTTTATTTGAATATAAATGCATGTATATATATATATATATATATATATATATATATATATATATATATATACATATATATATATATTTACCCCAGCAACAAATGAGATAAAATGGAGATATTTCTACATTGTGTTATAGTCAACACTATTTCAAGTTCCTCGAAACGATGAAACTCTTCATATTAGATACATATATATATATATATATATATATATATATATATATATGTGTGTGTGTGTGTGTGTGTGTGTGTGTGTGTGTGTGTGTGTGAGTGTGTGCGCATGTGTGCGTGTTTGCTTCACAACTTATGCTGGGACCATTTGTAAGTTTTTAGTTGGTATTGTTGTTCATGCAACTCCTGATACATCATGTCACCTTTGTATTATGTAGTCTTCAGAAACGTTAGGAAAAAAAGCACGTATATATTGTTATCACATACTTAAACGTTAACACTTAAACTTAGATTTAAAACGTGTGATAACAGGTTAACATAAAGAGTGTAATTCTTTTACACTGTACCAATCAAACGCGACTATTGCGTATGTATATCAATAAGTGTGAGCGCTTTTTAACGCGCCCATATGCTAAGGTTTGTGTTCTCATAATATGTGTGTTTTTGTACAAGTGAACAAATAGCGTGATTATTTGTGCTAAGATGTTTGCTTTTGTTGTTCTCTCCTATGAGTTTGTGCTGCGCCTCAAACATATATACTTTGTCCCTGGAGTATACATTGTGACACGGTCTAGATCCGAAACAAATGGGAGCTTTTATAGCTGACGGGTCATAAACAAGAATGTGAAAGACATTCAGGTCATTTCTGCGGGGCGAACAAATCAATCTTGGCTCTCGCAGATAAAAGGTTTCGAAACATCGTCCATCATACCGCTCTAAAACTACTCAATTTGCGCGACTAATTACAATGGCCAGGCTCGCTCACCCTGCAAAAAGTTACAGTTTACCTCCGGTTTTATTCTTCCTTGAGGACAGAAAGCAATCAGAATGATCGTGTCGTTTTCTAATTTGGAAAAAAAAGAATCAGGAGAAATGTGTTTAGCAGATTTGCCCTTTAGCTTCGTCATTATACCATTGGCATCATGAACGTATACACAATATCAGTAGCATTATCGATGTCATGGCTGTAAGAGAGTTAACGAGTGACGTATAGTCTGTAGACTTCGATTCCAGCCACTTGTTCACGACTTTGTTTAACGACTTTATTTAACGACTTTGTTTAAAAGTCAGCCAGTCGTCACAATAACTCTATGTCCATATGAATTATTGTATATAGCTAACAAAGCAACATCCACAGAGCCCTAAGGAACAATGAATTAACCCTCTTCCTAGGTGACCTACTAAAGCTCCCAAGTTCACGGAGCGATTAAAGGTATTCTCTGTCGATAACCTTTTAACATCGATGGGGAATATTTACGTACGTGTATGTAAGTAAGGGAATGACGGCGTAACACTCATAAATTTTGTTTAGAAACGAAATGTTTAATGAATCTTGATCGCAATTATTGTTATGATTGCAGAGATACAAAAAAAAAAAACACCCTGCGACATCAAGATGACAATTATGTATTACATGATACTAATAATCCTAGTCAGTGTGTACTGTACAGGGTATCTGTCCAGGATTAGCACTACAGGCCACCGATGCATGACTGTGGAACCAGACGGACTTTAAAGGGAAATGAGGCCCAAAATGTATATGTGGATAGATTAAATGAAGCAATATTAGTTTGAACACGTTAGTGAAGTTGTAGGAAAATCGAAATAAAAGAATTAGATTTTGTGCAGTTTTGGTACCGTCATCACTGAATGATAAGATTACAACAGTTCTTGACGTTACTGCAGGACAAAGATCTAAAGGAAATGCAAAGATTTTAACATAATGATTATTTGCATCTGTCTAGCATAATGAAAGAGCACTTGACTTCCGTCTTTCAGAAAGCAAAGGAATGATATTATCCGTAAAATATGTCAGTAACAAGTTGAGGGAATATGTACTTTTCCTATTAAAAAAAAAAAATGAAATTCTTTTTACATTTTCGTTATATTGTTGTTCCGCACCGAAACTTTAAAGTATAGTAACATTCATGTAACTTTCCTGATGTGTTACATGGTGATAATTCTGCATTCACGCATTCCATTCAATTTAGGTAGCATTCCCCTTTAAGTACTGTGGTAAATGTTGGATGAGCTGGCGGTATTGGTTAGTCTGCTCATTCTGAAAAGAGAAGGACACTTGTTGTGTAAGTGAAGAGTTCATCTATGCCGGTTGACTGGCGACATAATCATTTAAAATCACGGAGGAGGACCATTATGGCCAAAGTGTAAGGGATGTGAATATTATTAGACAAGCACTTACAACGAGTAAACTATCGTAATTACCCAAAAGAGAAAACAAAAAGAAATCAGCTTGAATTTCTGAACATGAATGTTATCATGAAATCTAGTGAGAAGGAGAAAGACAGGGACAGAAAGAGAGAGAGAGAGAGAGAAGAGAAGGAGAGAAAGAGAAGAGAGAGAGGGGGAGAGATAGAAAGAAAGAGAGAGAAATAGGTGTAATTTTGACCTCCACAAGGTCGACAACTGGTTGACGAGCGTTGACCTAATGCCAAATGAAGAATTTAAATAACTGTATTTTTTTTTCGACCGTGATGTTACAATGCCATAGCAAACAATAGTCTAATATTGTCTTTTCAAACTGAATTTTATCTATGCATTTGGTGTTCATATGACAATTTTTGATAGGTTACTCATCAGAAACGGAAGTGGGGTTTTTGTTGTTGTTGATTAAAAAGAGAATCAATCTGAAGCTGAACAAGACATTATCGATTTATGTAATCTAACTGGAAAGTGAATTATCACATGTCCTCTATAGGCAGAGCAAACGACATACCTTTGTCTCTGCGTTCTAGAAATATATGCGAAAATAATCACAGCTAAAATCAATATCGCTATATAGATTGGCAACACGTTCTGTAGGTGATCTTCTGCTCTGCTGGGAGCCGAGGAAATGAACCAAAATATTCAACATTTCGCGCGATATCATCAGACTTCCGACTCAGAAATATCACTCGTGCGGGAGAAAAGTAAGATGCCAAGGCGGCCCACTTCTGGGCTCTGTCTCCAAGGATCAAACAGAGATGGCTGTATTGGAAAACGATACATAATTTCTTTACGATTGGCAGTCAAGATGCGGGAACACGATGTATGAAATAACAAACTTCTCTTGCTGTGAATTAGGTTCTCTATCAAGCATATTTGACAGAAAATATCTAGAGGCGTTATTATGTAATTCCTTCTGCTGTAGGTTAAAGTATATTGTTGGCGGAGAGCAAATATAGTTAAAGGTAAGACAAGACCTATACTGAATATTATCATGTTCTGTCTTGAATGTATATGTTGATTACCGTGTTTTCTCAAGACAGTTAGAATGAGATGAGCTTGGTGTTTATTATCATTCTATTTTGTTCAAGGAGAGAATTAAGAAGTACATGTCAGAAAATATGCAGTTCATCATTGGTGTTCTGGCTGACAGAAATGTGGGCGTCAGACTCAATGAACAGTGAATGAACTGCCCTCTTTTATCTATTGTGGTAGGACATTTTAAAATAGACATGATTATGTTCTGCATTAGATATAAAAGCAATGAATCAACTTGCTTTTCCCTAGTAAGGAAAGGCTTGAATTAATTCTTTGGATTTACTCAACGTAATGATATCGTACGGCTCTTATATTCAATTCAACAAAAAGAGAGAAAGTCAATTTAATACGTTACATCAGATTACTTTCGTAGAGACATTATCGTATCGCCATTGAGCCACTACTGAGTGCAGTAAAAAATAAAAGATATATTATTTTTATGAGTGAGGTGTTCGTGCGTGTACTTTTGGTGTTCGTGGTTTACAATGCCTACGTTTATAACTTAATCTTCCCGTATATAATCTCTGTCGAACGGGGGAGAAGAGAGATAATGGTGTATTATGGTAAGGTGGCATTTGAGTCTTTTGTATTTACTTGATGATAAAATTATCACGAGAGATTGATTACGCAGTCACTCCGCTGCCCAAAAGTATGATTCCGACTTTGCGCACACATTCAGTTTGTTTTCGTTTTGTTACTTTTTTCGTCTCATTGCTTTTCATTCTGCACACGTGCATGGCGCTTGAATGAATTATCCTCATGCTACAAGCAAATAGATATTTTGTGGTGTTCTTGTGTTTTGTTGGCAGCTCTTGAGTTTCCACGATTATTTTTGGAGTGACATTTTAGCAGAGAGAGAGAGAGAGAGAGAGAGAGATAGAATCACGAGAAACCACCAAGCGGCTTGAAAGAAGGACCCGTCATGGGCTCAAATGATTCGGAAAAATTGCTGCAGAGATATTACATTTCGACTCGTGTTTCTTTCCCCCCGTTGGATGTAATTGAGCAAAACTGACATTTCTACCGCCAGCAAATATCTTCCCGAGATGATTACATGCCATATGAACGTAGCATAATGTCGATACATTCGCCGACAAAGCTATTACGAAGGTTAGGACTACACGGATTTCTCAATGTAAGAGTGCATAAATCCTGCGCAAGCGGTTGCTTCACAAGGCACATTTTCATTCTGTGGATGGATTTCGCTTTTGTTTGTGGTTTGCTTCATTTTCTTTTGGGGTGTTTTACGACAGCGCTCATTTACGTTGAACTGAAATGCTGATCGCAATATCTATAAAATCACTTTTGTTTATGATAGGCTTGATATAAAGATTACATGGACTTTCCTTGGCTGTCTGTCTCCTGTATGTATTTAACGAGGTGATTTCGGCATCTGAGTTGTTCTTTTCTTTATTCTTCAAGGGAGCTGGGCTCACTGTTCACCACAAAATAGTCATTTTTCAATTCAAAACATTGATTTCATTTGGAATGATGGAAAGATGTCGCCAAATGAAATAAAAAAAAAAAACTTGTGCGGTTGCATTTTTTCCACGTTACTGAAATATATTCAGTGTGAGGTTATTGAGAACATTTTTTAAGTTGCCAGTATTCAAGACTGAACGACAAATCCACTCATTTTTCTTTTCATCAATCAAGTAACAAGAATAATCTACATTTGAAAGGAGTAACGAACGGATTCACGCAGTAACTGTTTATAGAGCAGGATCCGTGCAACACCAAAATGAATATTTCCTATATCTATATTTTTATGCTCTTCCCACTGAAAGCAGTGTGGACAACATCTTAACATCAGTCTACCGCAAACTCACTTATTGGTGCCATTTTACACACACACACACACACACACACACACAGCAAACTTCACTGAAAATGGTAACGAACAAGTAATAGAAAACTTCTTAAGAGTGTAATAGCTCGCGAAAATATCTTGATAGATGATAAATATATTGGTAGGAGGATTTAACGCATCACAAAGCTGCAGCTCGTGAACATATGATAATCTTCTTAAAGGGAAAACGCGTTTGTGTCCTCTTTGGTTACTGAAAGGTGTATACGAAATGCATGTTTCAAATAGTGTGGTGTGAGAAACTTGAAAGCCATATGGAACAAGAATATTTCTTATGTATCATGTTATCCGAGGCCGTCATCAAAGTCAAGCACATCGCTTACTGAGGACGGTCTCCCCCACTTGTACTTCGAAATATGTAATTGTTCAAACGTAATTATCATTTCCTTTTATGTTCCTATTTATTCATGTTATGGTACAAGTAAGATTAGAAGTCTCTGATCTGGTCATTTTCATTGATAATTTGACATTAAGGGAATCGTATAATTTTGGCTGAGACTTAACTACAGGTTTTTAACATTTTTTTTTTGGTGGGATAATGTGAAGCCTCTCATGAAATATGAAAGATCATGTAATTCTAAGAGGAATTCAACATTCGTTTGATGAAAATTGGTTTTGAAATGGTTGAGATATCTAAAACAGAGCGATCTTCGGTGGGACCAAACTTTCATTAGGATCACTGTGTTTTACTTTGTTTTTGGATGTCTCAGCCATTCCAAAACCGATTTTCACCAAATAAACTTTGAGTTCCTCTTAGAATGGTATGCTTTGTACTATTTCATAAGTGGTTTCTTGGTATCTCGCAAAAAGTTAACAGCCCATTCCTCATCTCCACCAATACTGTACCATCCCTTCCAATCTATCACATCCTGTGTATTTGTACAAGTGGACAACTGAAATTAAACTAAAATTGAAACTGATTTCCAAAAGCTTCGCTAGTGAAACAAAAATGAATCTGTCAATTGATGCTATTATACAAACAGACAATAATTGGTTATTTTTATGACAAAATAAGAAAGGTTAGCACAAAGAGATGACTCTTCTTGAGATGTCTGTTTCATGACTACGTAGCTGACATTTATAAAGTATAGCACGTAATTACCTTATAATTGCTGTTATGACTATTACCAGTACATGTATTTGTCTTTGATTAAGTTAACAGCTTCGATACGTTTGTGTCATGCAGACACTATAAAGATATTAAGTGTTGACGATTTCCTGAGTTTATTTTAATCTGATGGCCGTCAAAACATGCAAGGCCTCGCAGGAACTGTCACGTGTATTCCTTTCATTAGACAGAGGCAATAATATTCAAACATGTGATATCATTATATCTTTTTTTTCCCCTTGTAATATACAGTCGTGGACAATTTTTGACTGACGAGTGCCATCAGGCAACAAGATAAATTTACAAGTTCAGGCGCATGCACGTCTAGTTTCTTCTTCTGCCCAATCTGCAGCTTCCCCCCCCCCTCTCTCTCTCTCTCTACACACACACACACACACGCACACGCACACACACACATACACCACATGCACACACATACACACACACATACACGCACACACTCACACACACACATACACACACACACACACACACACACACATACACACATATATATATATATACGCATAACAAAGAAGCGTGCAGCTGTATCATAACGAGTCATCATTTTTCTCCGTGATAATGACTTTCTAATGCCGCATGTCCCTGCAGAACATTTTTGCACATTTTTCAGTCGCACTGTTTGGTGGTAGAGCGCGGATGATCAGCATAATGTTTGTTTTGGTAATCTTATCTCGTGCGGAGAAGTCTGGTCCATTGAGAGGGAAGTCGGGTTTTCCAACGTCCCGCGCACTGATCCCGCGCTACTTCGCTGTCTTCTCCTGATAGCAAGTTTGGCGCCACTTGCCTAGTCTTATCACGCAGACGCCGTCCCCCGAGTCACTTCTTCTTCATGTGCATAAAAAGGTCACGGTCATGTGCGCGCCGCGTGGCGTCGCACTCATGTCTTCGCAGGCTGTAAAAACCTCACCCCTGTTTTTGATTTGTTTTTCTTCTGTGTGTGTATGTGTGTGTGAGAGTGTGTTAGCTAGGGAGAGTGTGTGTATTGTGTTAGTGTCTAATGTGCTAGTGTGTATGTGTATGTGTATGAAAGCTAATGTGTATCTTGTGCGTATATGTTACAGTATGTGTGTCTGTATATGTGTAAATGTGTAGTTTTGCGTGTAATTACTAGTGTGTGTGTGTGTGTGTGTGTGTGTGTGCTGTATATATATATATATAATATATGAAGTATTGAAACAAGTTCACGCGGTTGACAGCAGGTTCATCTGTATTTATTGCAACTCTGAGTTTCATGCAACCTCCATGAGGTGCAATCATCAGGCAATTATTACTTCCCAGAAATACTTGTTTCAATACTTCTGTTTAAAGCTCTTCCTTTGAGGAAATCGAGCACTCTTCATAGTAGGATAGAATCACCGTGTATATATATATATATATATATATATATATATATATATGTATATTTTCTTATTTAATGGTTGAAATGGAGTGTCACTCTTGGCTTACCGTTGTTACGTGCATGTGATGATACACGTTTTAATTTTCCCCGAATGAGTTAGTGTAACAGTATACGCTTAATAGATACTTAAGCCCTTATACTTGTGAACTTGTTTTTGATATAGTTTAATATCACATTATCAGACATATATGATAAATCACCCAATGTAAGAATTGTAGGCTTTTATAGACAAGTATAATTAAATTATGAATAAATGAAATAGAAGCAACGGCATTTTAACTCCTGATAAATGGGTGTTATGTACAATTCCAAGTAGGGCATAATTTTTTTTTCCTGACAGCCTTCATTATTTATTGAAAAAATCAAACGTTTCATTTTTTCTTAAGAGATTAGTCCCTATGCGCGATTTGTGAGAATAGGTGATCATTCTTATTAGTGCGTTTTGTCCTCCATTTTTACTCTGCAATACATTGTACCTTTTACTTCATCCCAAGACATGTAAAATTCATTTTATTCTGGCACGGTATCTTTGCTATTACGGTGACAGCGCTTTTATGGACTTATGTTTATAGGTGTGAGTGTGTGTGTGTGTGTGTGTGTGTTTGTTTGTGTGCGTGTGCGTGTGTAATTTTCTCCTTTTCGGGGGGGGGGGAGGAGATTCGATATGAGGAGAAGAAATTGACTTACTTGGAAGTGAATATCTTTATGTATTTTATTGATAAGCGTAATTGTGATTTTTTTTTTTGGGGGGGGGGAGGGTCAATAAAGGTGTAAAGGGGGCTGCTTAACAGAGACTACACGCGATTGGCGTGAATCCAGTCAGCAGGTTTGTGCTAAGGGAAAGTCATTGCATGTCACGTGATACCGCATGTTCTTCTCTCCATCCTGCTCTCCTCTCTCTCTCTCTCTCTCTCTCTCTTTCTCTCTCTCCCTCTAAGGCTGATCCAAACTCGACATTTTTAATGCGAAAACGAAAATCCATATCTACTCCATCCACATTACTGATGTCTTTCTATGTTACTTTTAACATATTTTCACTTTTTCCCCTTCCACACACATGTTATGTTTTACATGCGTGTACCTAAATTATATATGCATTCATAAACGTATTTTGTGTTTTTAATTATGTGTATATATATATATATATATATATATATATATATGTATATTACATGTATATATATACATATGTATATATATGTATGTATACATATATATATGGCCTATAATGTGTGATGATATTATTCATGTATACACATAGACTTGCATTAGTGTGTGTGAGGGTGTGTATCTCTGCATAGTATGTCAATACGTGGTTTTTTAAAGGATATTGACGGTTATTGGCATCTTTCTTTTTCTCTCTCCTATATATAACTGCATTCATACAATCACAAACACTCTCAGAAATTCTTATCGGTCAGCAGAGTGCTTTGTGATGTTTTCGCCTTTTTTTTACCTAGTAGTCATTGTCGTGTGCTGTTATTTGCCAGGTAATTTCTCCCCCAACTCATAATCTTATCTCTCTCTCTCTCTCTCTTTCTTTATTTCTTTCTTTCCTTCTTTCTTTCTATTCTCGTACATCAATGCCCTTTCAGCCTATTCTCCCGGTATTTCATTCCCATTACTTACAAAGGTTCACACTGTATTTTTGTCAAGTACTGAAATGTCGCTGCATTTAAAGGGACTGTTCAAAAAGTGCCCAGTGCAATCCATGATCCGTCTTGTCGCGCAAATTGGGATGATAATATTGCGGCCGCACAATCATATCGCGTTTCTTGCAGCAGTGACGAGAATGTGGAGGATGAAATCTCAACAGAGAGATATGCATCTCTTTGAATGCTATGTGTATGTTATGGGTGTAAACGTAAATTTGCACGGGCGAGAATATACTGGGGGGGGGGGTGGAGAAAAAAATGCCTCGGAAAAATGAGTATTACTCTCCCGCCTTTCATCTTCATCGTTTCGTAGCTAGGCGAGCGATTCGTCTGGTGTCATAATCAAAGTTGTTGGAGAATAATTAGTTCCGTAAGCAGGGGAGACGGTGTGGCAGGTGGAAAAACAAACACTGGTTGGCAAAAAAGAATACAGAACTTCAGGCTTTAGTATCACCTTCCCCACGTGACTGTCTGATGCATGCTTTGATAAAAAAATACTTCATCATGAGCATGATGAGCAGGGGACCTAGCATCTTTTGATTGAACGTGAGCCTAAACAAAGGTCTTTTTCATCCTGGTTACAGAATATTAGAGAATTAAGAGCAACTTGAAGAGTTTATTTTTTTTTCCTCCAATGAATTAGGGAACAACAGAAATAGAATATAAAACATCAGTAGCTCAGGAACCAGATTTAAGATGCAGTACGAAGGAAAATGTTAGATACTTATTACAAAAACATTGGATTGGAATGCGATAGATGCCGATTCTTGTTAAATAGCACTCAATACTTCCTCCAGGGGAATGCAGGAGCATTGGAAAGGCGTTTAGAATATCTAGTCGTCACTAGTGCTCAGTTTCAGAATAATTTAAGGCCCTTTTTATGTGGAATCATGTGAGGCAAAGAGCGCCTTTAAGACTTTCGAGTGATAGGTGTGCCTTGAATTGGTTGTTTAAGTTGGGATTGGTACTGCAATATGCCAACAGTAATCGACTTACCCTTATGCGGCAGTGCTGTTTCGGAGTATTCAGTTCGACAACCAATTCTATTAAGATACTGACATTTCAGCCTACTTGTATCTTGCGTTTCAGCCGCCGATAGAAGCGGTTGGAGGAGGCGTGTAGTCTGACTGCGGGCAGTGTAGAATTCTGTTTTCCTTTCCCATTCTTGCGCAAAGAGCGGTCGTGCCTTGCCTCTGTGATTTTTTACTGTCTACTTCGAATACAGCTCGATTCTGCTCTTCTTTGTTTCAAACGCAATATATTTGCCACACTCTACTTGTTTAATAGTTACACCAGATCTTGTGAGGTACGTTGTTATTATATACCCTGATTTCTTGACAGGTTGACTGATATGACATTGTGTAATAATGGACATTACTTTACTTTTGAATGTAACTAGTTGAAATTTCAAAATATCTTATTCTTTTTCCTGTTATTTCTTGCTTTTCCTTTTTCTTTCTTGCTTCCCTTTTTCATCTTTTTAAAAATTTTATCATAAATATATCACAATATGCTCTCCAAACAACGTTCTTTTTGTCTGGAAGGGAAACTGTGCTGGTAAGAATGATAATAATTACATTTCTTTTCTTTTCTTTTTCCGTGTAGGCTAACAGGATATTCTGTTGATGAATTCGGGCATAATGCACCATCATGTATGTTGTTGTAGTTGACTTACATGTAGTTTCATTTTGGCTGAATGAAGGAACCATAATATAGAGTAAATCGTATTCGTCATGATAGACGTCATCCTTGATGACAAAGTTGTCATTCATGGTAAACAATTACTTTTGAAGATTTAAATTATACCTTATAAAAATATCACCATCATTGCACTTATCTTGATAATGATATTATAGGATTAGTAACGTTGTCTTTGTTGTCTGAAATGGATAGCAACACCAGTGTTATTTAACCAATAGGGATCATAACCAGATAATCATTAGCAGTCATTATCGCTGATCATCAACAAGCAATAGCAATAGTGTTGGTAATCGCCTCAAGAAACAAACGTCATAACTTACAGTTAAAGGGGGAAAAGTTGTCACCACCTTGGATGTATAAAGGTGTGCTGTATCTCTTTTTTTGACATCAACTTTATTGAACGTGACCAGCGCCTGAAGACAGACTAACTGAGTCGTGGAGCAAGCTTTCGTGTTGGCTTGTGTTCAGCCCCCATGAGAGAGTGTCGGCTGCCTTGAGGACAATAATGGAATTGCAACGGAATGAGAACAGTGAATTTGAGTCCATATAGGGGGGTCCTCCATCCGATCTAGCAGTCAAGCGGGGTAGTTGTTTGTTGTTCTTGTTGTTGGCATGCGTAATAAACTTGAAAAATATATGATTATATTGGGCCTGACATTACCATTTATAGATAGTGGCAATACATCGGTAATGCTCATCTGGTATATTTGCAGAGGCTTTCTTCCACGGCCATTATGGCGGAGTAACGCACTGAGGCCGATATTTCAAAAGATGCAAAACCATGTTGGATGCCGTTGCCAGGTGACCACAGGATGCCAGCGTGCACGATGAATCGTATTAAGCATTGTGGAGAGAATGGTGTCTACGTCACGAGCAAAAAGCGCGTATCCTTTCACGAAGACATGGTGCGGCAACAGTCGAACGTCAATAAAACGTGTACCATTCAACGATTTAACAATATTCTACAAAAGTTGTTTTCGGCTGTTTATGTTTCGCGCGTCCCTGCGGAGTGTTTGCCGAGCGTTTTATTTTGTGTTCTATATTAGCCTTCCTACCTCTCTCTATTTAATTGTGTATGTATTTCCTCTTCTCGAGAAAATGAATATAGATACATCACCGTCATCTTTCAAACGATTTCGAACGCGTTTTCTTATCATTATTGCCTTGCGCATTGACTACATCATAAAGAAGACAGAGTTACACAAGAGAGCAATGGTTGCCGGAATTCTCAACGTACGTGAGGAGTGTGTGTTGTGTTATAAATGTGTTCCCTGCGTAATAAGCTACTGCTTCCTTTTACGTTTGCGCTATGAAAGAAGGACAACCATTCCAAAATATTTTTTAGTCATTATTTACAAACAGGTTACGGTCATAACAGTGTTTGAATTAATCATAAATCACTCTTTACTTGGTGTCTCTGATATTGAACGGAAATGTTCGTTTTCGTAATCCCTATATTTATAAACAAGACAGCTACAGTGTTGTCGCAAGTGGATACTTTCGTCTTTAAAGTACCAAAGCAGCAAAAGAAGTAACAGCCATCAAATTTTCTGTTCTGAGAAAGTAAATGTGATCATTGTGACATGGAAAACTTTCAGGATGCTCTCTTGTGAAACAACATAGAAGTCGCTCTTAATGCTACCGGTTAAACCTATGATGGCGATGTATTCATTAAAGCAAACACATATTAATCATAAACTGAACTGCGAGACAAATATCATCTATGGACTGTTTCTATTTGAGTATTACAGAAGTGATGATCTTATGAATCAGTTTGTAGTTAGCGATAGTTCATTAGATATACTGAATTTTAAACCATCGAAACAAAACAGTTATAAAGCTGTTCTTTCACCGTACCGTTAAGAAACCGTTTATAGGTGCTGTATCTCTATAGCGCTCTACGTTGTATATTTATGCTATCCTGTCACGCTGAAATAATCTGCGTCCACACCCATTTGAATTGTTATAACCTATGTTGTTGTTTTCTTCCATGTCTTCATAAGTTAGTAATGTATTACTGATACTGTTGCATCATTTGGCTTTTCTGTGTGTTCTATAGCAACATTTGTTTGTGTGTTTTTGATTGTTTTTAAAAATAAATTTTCCCTCAATAATACCATAGACTTAGATAGTCGTACTCCATATTTCCCTACTACTGAATAAGCTCGCTTTTACGTAGGCCCCATCATATTTCTCATACTCTGAACATAGTAGAATACGACTGTAAACAAACCTTTGTATTAATTGAGGCAGTTTCACATTCAGATGAAGTTACACCTAATTTGTATTTTGTAAATTTGGTATCGTATAATTGTATTTTTGTAACAATTTAATGAGAAATATGAAGATGAAATGAAATTGTAAATGAAATTAAAAACATTGCTTATAACAGCGCTGTGACCCTATATCTCATTACGTTGTTATTTCTCAGATGATCCGTATCTGCTGATGCATAAAATGTAACTCAGAACTGGGTTATCAAACCAAAATAACCTCTTCAGTGTCAGCGCATATACTCTCCCACATTGCTCTGCTATCACCCTATCACCATAGGGCCTATCATACCACGCCCAGTTAATCTATCAATACGATTTGTCAGGTAGGGCGGCGATGTGACCAAAAATGTTTTGTCCACGGTTGTATACGCACGAAACAGGTTTTGAACTCGAGATCCTTCATCTGGAAGTCCAAAGCAGTATACCACGATATACCAGAGTGTTTAAACGGGAGGCGCCATGGAACACCGTGAGAAAACCCGGATTAGACGCAATATGACTCATCCTTGGTCAAATAATCAGAGATGATGGAAAGATTTTTTGACAAGATTAAGATTTTAGTTTGCACAATGAACAAAATACACATGATCTCTATTGGCGAACCTAATGTAAAGCAAACATGGAAACAATGCATAGGTTTTTATGTGTGTGGTAACGTAAGTGTGTTGTGTATATACTCGTCTGTTGTGTGTGTAACTATCTAATTTGTGTTGTGCTGAGTGTGTGTGTGTGTGTGTGTGTGTGTGTGTGCGTTTGATCCTAGTGTGCTTTATATGGATGTTTTGTTGGATATGCATAAATCGCGTCTGTTCGCTCGTGTGCGTCTGGTTGTGTGTGTGTTTGTGTCTATAATGAACGAGTGCGTTAACGAGTAGATTATGGAAAACATTGCAGAATAGGACATTACCATTATGTCGTTGTGGTTAAGTGGGGGGGGGGGGATTTATATTGTATATTGTGGTAACGTCATGAATTCAATTTTCTGAAAACGAATGATGATTGAAACTACAAAGACAAACAATTCCCTGAAATCTCGAGATACTTCATCACGTAAAGGCTGTTAGCGATTTCCCCCACAAACATTGACGAACAAAGAAAAACGCTGGTTGCAAATAAATGGACCCTTTTGGGGCCGTTTTCCACAATCTGGTACGGATCGTTGGCTCTTAATAGTGATTCGTTTAAAATGTGTTTCGTTTGAACGAATCACAATCGAAGCGTTATGACGCACATGAAAACAGGAGAGGGAAATGAGATGAAACAAATGGCGAGCAGGGAGACATTCAACCTCCGAAAATGCGTTAATTTTTACCAAACCGGATTGGACTCTCTTGGACCAAACGAAATGTAACCAGCGTCGTAAGATTTTTCAGTCACTACAAGCAAGAGTTAAAATCTATCAGTCTTAACTGCCATCTAAATCGTGCGTGACAGAGCTTTGAGCTCCCGATCGGTTGACGCCTTCCGCAGACGATAAATAACTTCGCTACTACTTTCCCTCGCGGCGCCCTTAAACGTGTACAAGGCAGGACTGAAATAGGAGCAAATAATGTCAAGAACACGCACCCAGCGGTCACGTGTGACTATTGGCACACTCCTAATTGATTTCAATGTTTAAATGATCGATGTCGCCGCTAATAATTTCAGCTCTTGATTTTCAAATCCGGGAGGTTAAAAAAAGGAAAAAAGAAAAGCGTTCGACAACTTTCACGTGAGGGAAACAAAATATACTGGTCCGTCAGCATGCAATCAGCAACCCTGATATCAGCATGATTCAAACTCTCCCCGTCAATATTTTTGTCAGCTCAGCTGTGGTAGGAACAGAAATGGCATTCACGTTGACATGCAATCACCAGCTCACGGAGAGCTAAAATGATTAGTGTAGTGCTGCATCCGTGCACTTACGCGACGCCATCCTAAGTATTCTGGAAAAGCCTGGATGTGAGTCTACCTAGCTAAAGTGATTTGGAATCACTTTCAATGCCTCGGTTTAGGACAGACCATTTAGAACAAGGCTGGGGATGATCCCAATGTCTCCCAAGGTTTTTCACTTAATGTCGTTAACACAAATCCCATACCATTGCGCTGACAAAAGTAGTAAAGTGCCTATAATGTCTAATTATAGTCAGCCATGAATTCAACTTTTTATCTATTCATCTATAGTTGGTGGCGCCGTAAAAAGCAAGGTAAAAACGCTCTCTATTCAACACACACACACACACACACACACACACATCATGCGAACACGCAAACACTCACACTACATTTCCTTATATTCTGTCTGCATTAAAGCTTTTTATCCTATGATGAATAGTTAAGTCTCTCCCTATATTTCCTGTTGAAGTAATATCTTTCTATCCCAATCTCTCTCTCTCTCTCTTTCAATGTCTCTTTCTACCATATAGCCACACTATTTTTACTCGTCTCTCTCTATATATATATTTTTTTTTCTCTCACAGTGATTATGAAGTGAAAATCAAAGTATTTTCCAAAGTTCTGTGTTACGTTGTCCTTTCAAAGCTCTTGATTAGAGAAGACAGATCATAGGGGGAGGAGAAGGGGGGGGGGGAGAGAAATCTATCTTGCGTGACCCCATCTCGTGCGTGCTCGCTGCTCATCCCGTTCGCTTCTCTAAATCGTCCGTCGTGGAGTCATTATCTGTGCCCGTTATGAGTTCCCTTTCCTCGCTCCTTCCATAGTTCCCGAGATGACTCATCGCTCGTATCTATCATTATCAAAACAAAACTTGGCCAAGGAGAGAAAAGGCACGTTTTTAGGAGAAGATCATTTCCCCTCATCTTTGAAAACAAACTTTTCTAACCCCCAACTGGGCCTCGTTCATTTATTTATCTTTTTTTTGCGGGGGGGGGGGGGGTGGGGGAGTTGTGTGCTGTTCTGCAAGTTACTCCAGTCATTGCGTATAGTTTGAACTGTGAAAGTTTCTATGGCCTGCCCTTTTTATGAGAATGTTTCGGGGCTGAACTGACACTATTTATCGAAATGCCAAGGCTGCGATTTCTTGCGACCATCATCGTTAGTGAGAGAGAGAGAGCAGTCAGCGCCTCAATGATGTCAAGTCAATTTGCAATTTCAGTTGCCAAACCCGAACATTAAATCATGAATATCAGAATGGTTAGCGTAATTGTTACGAGCGCCAATAAAATAAACATTTACGCATGCATTTTGATAAACATCTTGGGGGGTGGAAGATCAATACATTTTCCCCTCACGCAGGACATGGGGGAAAAAGAGGAAAATGACGTTTAATTACGATGATGCACTCTCATTCTGAAGTGAATATGAGTGACTGAAGAAAACTCTAATGTTGTGAGGGCGGAAGACTTTTTTCCCCTTCTTCTTCTTCTCCTTCGTCTCTTTTAAGCGACATATCATTTATATTCTTCTCAAAGCTGCCACAGTCAAATTCATGACATTTTCGATGATTGTTCTTCATGCGTTCTTTCGTCGATAACATCAGCAAGATTATACAATTCCACTGGAGATTATGTTGTTGCAGGGAGCCATCGTGATTTTAAAAAATCTGCTGAAAATGCAATTGGCACATCGGATCTAAAATTAATTCTGCACCATGTCAACTGTAACGACCGTTCTTACTGCGCGGCGAATATTCATGTGCCTTTTAATGACTTTATCCCTGGAGGAGTGTGTGTATGTTCCCCATGATTTGGGAAAGAGTCTTCATACACTCCTTGATTGACATATGCAAATGAAGCCAGATGTACGATGTTTCATCCCAATGAAGTTCACCTTAAAGAAAAATATAGAGAGGAAAAAAACTCGTAGTACATTAATTAATCAAAAGAACTGTCGCCTGACGAGACCAGCTACTGGAAACATTGTTCTGATCTTGTCTCCTTGATTTGCAGGTAAATTGAAAAGTTTGATTTTCGCGTTCTAATCGTGACTGCCTAGTCTCGATTAATTGCTTTAAGTCCCCTGCCGAAATCATGTTCTTTTCTTCTTCTTCTTCTTCCTTTAGCTCTCTCTCTCTTAAGCTCTTCGCCATTAATGGAATTCTAATCAGAGATATTAGGGTCCGAATTGTGAGTAATAAGTCGTAGCAAGGTATTCTCTACACGATTACCAAGGAAACAGGGAATATCTATTTAAATTGGGTCAGGAACAACAAGTGGAAAATAGAAAATGTTTGTTGTTGTTGTTGTTGTTGCTGTTGCTGCTGCTGCTGCTGTTGTTGTTGTTGTTGTTGTTTTGCATGGACACTGTATATTCCTATAGAAATGCCAAGATCTCCCCGGGAAGATGGAATTTGCTAATATATGTGTAGGATTTAATTTTATTGTGGAAATCTGTTCTTCAGTTGTTGTTAAATGCAGCATCATATTGACTGTGTGGGACAAAGTGGAAAATGAACTATACACCGGCCCATGGAGACATGGCGTAGGGCAGACGTGATCAGCAGAAGTGACTGTGTCAAATGAACTGAAAACTTAAAAGAAAGATATTATTTCTTTAGCCATATCATAATAAATTCTAACCTAGACTATATACCCCGTGGTTTGTTTCCTATCATCATCAACTCGTATAGCTCAAATATCATTCGCTGGCCAAGTCTTGGCGATTGAAAGTTGAAAGTTTATTTTACTCAACAACCCATATTCTGGGTATCGGAGTCCAATGTAAAAACATATATCAAATGATTGATTCTATAGTGCAGAGCTGCAAATAACTTTAAAAACACATGTATACAACACGACTATAACAAAGTGAATAAGAGTGAAATATGATTGATGAAAAAAATGTACACAATAAAATATACAATATATACACGATACGGAATACATTATGGTGAAAAAAAAACGATAAACAAAAAAGGAAGGGAAATATGACGAAAGAGAGAGAGAGAGACAGGAGAGGAAGAGAGAAAAGAAATGGAAGGGAGAGTGGGAAGACAAACAAAGTACAAATTAATTGTAAAGAAGGCAGAGCCTGTAAAAAGGCTTATGTAGTATTTAAGAAAAAGGACAAAATATCTATATGCTAGTAATCTAAACGTGTGTTGTTATATAACTACAGAACTTGGTTAAATTGGTAAGGACTGTCCTCTTTTGACAATTGAATAATCGATCCATCTCCATTATAGTATTTGGGTATTTGCAGTAATATCTTTTAAGTATTTCTTGAAAACCGATAATCCACAAATTAGCGTATGTATACGCAAATGGCGTATAGAAATGAGTTCAGTTTCCCTTAGCAGACAGTGCAGTGTAAGCGATCAATATTCATGACATATGACATAATAATGAAGCCGTCAGTTTCCTCCCCGGTCCTGGAACTGTCTCAAAAGGGTATATTTGCAGGTTAAGATATTTAAAGATGTCCTGTATTGTTTTGTCATCATATACTTGCAATTAATACAACAGACATTCGTGGGAGTATGAAAATTCAAGAAGTATACCAAATGTTTTCTCTCTCTATTTTCTCTCATAACGCGAGCAATGCACAACACAGTCTTGTCAAGGAGCAGTATGATATAAACGCCATTTAAAAAGGGGGAGATCGAGATTTGCAATGAAATTGGAAATATGTATGTGTGTGTCAGTGTGTGTGTGTGTGTGCGTGTTTGTGTGTGCGTATGGTATTAGTTGGTGCAGCTGTGTTACAATGTATATGCTTGTGTGTGTGTGTGCATATGTGTATATTGTCCGAATGTTTTTCAAGATGCGGTTAGGGGAAATCATAAAAAAGAGAATGGAGGTATTTTGATACACTAAAGTGACGATATAAAAAGGGCTTTGACACCGTTCTGTGACGTCATTTACACAAGAGTAGGAAATAACACTTCTCTGTTGAATGTGTGTGTGATTCGCCACAAGTTCAGTATTCAAATCCGAGAGTGGTCATGCGTTAGTTGATTTTGAGTCGTGGTCAACTTAATATCACTGGTGTTCTCTATGGCTTCCTCCTCTGAAATGAAATAAACAATCTGTGACATAAATATTTCACACATACGAATGAAATGCGAGAGACCTTTACGGTATAGACATGCTTGTCACAAACAATCATCTATGGCCCAAACTCACAAAGGTGTAGTTTCAACCGAGATATGGGTGTGCAAAGTCATTATAGCTTGCACATCATGCGAGTGAGGGCGTGCGTTTAGCATTGGACGCGCGCATAAATTACCAAATCGAAATTAAAAGTCAGAACTATGTTCTCGCATGCCTGCAGAACATAGTGTCGATTTTCGCTCCAACATGTACACGTATGCATAAAAAATGTGTTGAATAAAGCTTTAATAAGACAATTTCAGTTGGGTAACGACGAAAATGCGAAATATTAGCAAGAAAAAAAAAAGTTCGCCGGAAGTCCCCAACTTCAGATTGCTACGGTTTTTGTTTTTGTTTTTTTGGTTTTTTTAATTGATTATCGATAATCGACAAATCGGGTCACGGCGATCTTTAGCCCTAGAGTGAATCGCATGCAGCTTGTTGAAAAATATAATTGCAAGGGCAGGATCAACCATAACGTAACATTCCACAGTCCCACAATGCTGAAGTGGGAGGACTATTATGGAATAAAAGCCGTGTACTGCAATCAAAATTATTCTACAGGTTTGATCTCAAAGTACTCGAAAAACAACTCATCATCCTGGCAAATCGCGTCAGCCCGGTAAGTTTCTTGGTCGACCCTTTGACGTATTGCAAGCAAATTCCAAATGGTGGAAGATGAATTTTTGAGCTCCTCTGAGAAACATGTTTTAGCTTTAGATACTTGGGTGTGAATTCCACTCTGTTTCTCATTTCATACAGGAGTAATGAAAAAAAGATGATGACGATCTTATGTCCGGTTGTCTATAGCATGGTTCTCTCTGATACGACAATAAAAACTTTGCTTATCTCATCGGGCGTCATTACCGTCTCCATCATCTGTAAATAGTCCTCTCAGTTTCCGTGATTGCACAGCGGGATCAGCGGGACACAGTGGATGAAGTACTAGTATCTGAGCGCGAGAAATCTTGGGGTTCGAAATACAGTACGGCGCTTAATACGATCTCTTTTGACCATCTGTTTGACCCAAAGTGTCCCCTCCTGACCTGGAATCGTTGCCTAGTATGAATGGGGTAATGGTGCCCAGCAGGAGGGTAGAACGTACACTGAAGATGTTACCTGGGTCAGTAAGACCGAGACCCCATTTCATTAAAAAAAAAAGTTGATATGCGAGCAACTCTTGCTGTAATGGCAATTGTCATGGTAACGACAAGAATCCAGCTTCCTGATTGGCTGCTGCTATGGGATGTTGCCATTCAAGCAAGAGTTGCTATGCCGACATCTTTTATGAAATGGAGTCCAGATAATATTCACAGAACCTGTATTGTTATCATCAGGAGTTTGGGTCAAAAATGATTTACAACCAACTGTCACGAGGATCAAAGATGGGGATAGGGAATTTGCTGTGTGTTTCCAATCTTTGATGTCCCTTCCAAACGAACGGCTGGAGGCAACGTGTCGCATCAACGCAAGACAAATGACGTGTGAAATGGATGAGGTTTTTTTTTTTTTTTTTGCTGTGTCACGGCCAGATATCAAAGGTTATGACGTGATAACCAAATCTGGCACGATGTCATCTTCTGTATCAGCTGCTTTCGATATGAGACATCCTGTAACTACCCCTTAACAACCACCATCATCACATTTTGCAGATTACATGAATTAGGGACTAGGTCCCTTGAATGTTCGTTTAACGCAACGTCATTTGGAACTCATTTTTGTTTTGTATGTGTGTGTGTGTGTGTGTATGTGTGTATATTTTTATGTCAATCTGTACAAACAATTTCTTGGCACTTAAACATTTATGTAATCAAGCAGCGTACGTGAGTGATATACTAGCTGTCATTTTTGTGTGCATTTCATCGTGAATATATGATGCTGGTATTGTCGAACGAAATTCGTTTGTTTGTGTGTGTATTTGTTCAGGTATCATAGTGATGGAAACGTGATTTCTATTCTCGCAAACATTTGAAGGACTCAAAGAGTCACTCTTGCCTCCTAACACGACTGATTTTAAGACCTTGAATTGTTTGAAACCCCCAGGTAGTTTCCTTTAACTAGAATGATTTGAAACAGCTTCAAATCATTAATGGGTATCTACCATGAGTCAGAAATACAAGTGTAGATCGAGAAAATTTTGAAATTAAAGACATTTCACGCTCGAAACAAATAGAGTGGTATTATCTGTACGTTACGTCACAGCCACGTGATGGAGGCCGCTCTTTCGTGATGGCCGTTATAAAAAGAGTTATACCGCGACTGACAGACCCTAAAACTCGCATGTCCTTAGGAGAACCGTTTCCTATTTTGCGTTAACTTGCACTTTACCTTTGATTTGATTGATTAATTTTTTTCATCAATCTTTTTTTTTTTAGAACAAATCTCCTTTAAAGACTTAGATAGACTGGATGATATCAAGATTAGAACGTAGTGTCATCTCTTAATCCTTGAGATGTGCACTTAAATGTCTCCTCTTATCCTTTCAGCATTCCGCTGCGCATTTTCCTCCTTCAAATCGCGTTTTCATTGATACCTATAATTGCATTAGATCCCTCGGGTCAATATCCAGCACATGTGACAGTAACACAATTTGGGCTTCGTTCGCCGAATGGGATTAATACCGCGTAATATTGAATGTAGGCTCGCGCACATGTCCTCATACTCAGGGAACTTCGTGGGCATATAACGTATACCGGCTTTCCACTGACGCATTATTGCTGGAAGTCTGTGACGTACTAGTATCCTGCATGCAGATACCCCCCCCCCCCCCCACCCCCCACCTGCCTACCTTCAGGGCCCCACGTTTACGGGGTGAAAATACTGATGAATTACTGCATAATCTAGCTGAACAATTATGTTCATATGATGATTACGATCAACCAATTGGAGCGCTCTATTCTGATTAGTGACCTAAAATAATGGCGGTACGATTCCCACGTTTTACAGATTTCCAAGCACAAAAAGAGCACTGCTTTGATTAACTGCAGTGTTTTTGTGTACACAAGAAAATAAACGAGAATGCAACATGGTGCGAGGTACCTCCCAAAGAGAGAGAGAGAGAAAGAAAAAAACACACAATAAGAACCAAATTTAATTTTCGGAATGAAAAAATTCAATTTTCTGTTAATCATCAACATTGGGGTAAAAATTGTGAGAGAAAAGGGAGAAATATTCCATGCGCTCTGATTTAATCATGCCAATAATCCAGGAAAGGCGTTAGACAAAAACGGGGTATGGAAAAACTATGACATCAATTTATATATTGCAATAATTTGGATCGAGCCTGATGTCTGAGTCATATGTTGGCTGCGAGACTGGTTGAACGCGAGGCAGCTTTCGAGCTCGTGTTTGAGTGCATCGCCCCTTGTTTATCACGTGACATTAAAGGGGCAAAACACAGCATGTATGTCATGGTTAATTACCGCATTCATTAACATCAAGTACATGAATTGTAATATTCTCAGTAAGTTGGACATCCCGCAATTGCAAAATAATAGATGATTTTTTTTAATCTGTTTTGTTTTTAAAAAGGAGTGGTATTTATATTATGACACTGAAATGAATGTATTGCTGTACTTAACCGTTTGAGTTGTCATTTCAAGTTACGACGAGCTTGTGTGTCGTTGAGACCCCCCCCCCCCCCCCCCCCCATCCATGAACAAAAAGGAGTGGGGGGGGGGGGGAGGGGGCTTAAAGGCCTCACAAAAAGTGCCGAGAAAGACCCATTGTCTGCCTATTATGCATAGTTTTGACGGATTACGTCAAATCATATCACCATTTCGTCAACACTCAACGTCAATTTCATCATTCTTTTTTAAAATCAAGGCCTGCCTATATGGTTCATAATTTCTCGTCCTGCTGGGCTGGCATTGTTGCATGTAATAATTATAATTCACGTTGTTTTTGTTCTGTCCCTGTAATGTAATGTGGTGCTTTTTTTTCTATCATTGCTGTATGTTCTTTGTTTTGTTTTGTTCTTTCATTTGTATATTTGTTCATCTCTTTGTTTAAAAATATGAAGGCGATTACCGTTATAATGTATTTTTTCACTGCTACCTGGGTCGGCCTGTTCTTAAGGAAACTTTAATTCTTCATTGGCTACTTCCCTTCAGCTTATCATATATTATGAATTTATTTATCCGTCTTTACTTTGTGCTTTGTCATGATTGTTTATCATTGCCATGATGGGATTTTTTTTTATGCTGAACAAATGAATTCAGATCAATTAAAATCCAAGTCCAAGTCGCAGATGAGAAGCTGCAGTCTCAATCACATTCTCTGTCCTTACTTCTTCTTTCTTTGATTTACATCCCTTTTGTTTGGTCATTGGTATCATCATGATTGCTTGCTATGGCCAAGCCAAAGAAGCGTCTTATGTATAGTAATGAAGAAAATGGTAATCATGTTGTAAAGTTTTATATCCACCGCACAGTGGTACTTCATCGTAACGTTCGCTGTCAATCATTGCAGACGGTATTTAAGTGCCATAATTTTTTTTTTGAGTAAATTTATAACTGTTTATCATGAAGTTTTTATAGATCATGAAGTTTTTTATAGATCATAATTAACTTTCTCTAATACGGAACATCCCACAGATTAAATCAAAATCGAAAATGATTAGAAACTTCGTGACAAGCAGAACATGTTGTTTCAAAATGTGCTTGACACCGAGGCCGGATTTTAGAATTCCAGTATGACAAAATTCTTCCCCTACGGCGACGTCGTGTAATGATGGGTCTAAACTATACCTTGTTTGAAGTCGTGCAAACAACCCATGTACGGGGTTTCGTGACGTGGATGAGTGCGGATCGCATCAGGAGGGGAGAGAATAGAAGGAAGGGGAAATATCAAACGGAGGAGTGAAGAGTTTAACTTAAATGAAATCGATGGATCTTTGGGTATAGTGGTTCAAATAAGTTAAACAGTTCCCAGCACGGCATTATTGTCAACCCACAACTTAATCTCAGCAGAAAGTTTAGATTTATCTCAAATGATTAAGAAGATGATGTTCTTACTTTGCCTGGAGCAATGGAGAATGTTTATGTAAAATTAGTGATATTTTACGCGCAATAAGAATGAGGATGAGACATCAGTTTCTAAAGAGTTACTGCCATGAAAGATATTATTACAATGACATAGATTTGCCGGACTTCTTTCGTAACGGTCACCTTTTAACTGCATTCTTGAACTTTTATTATCATTTTGTTTTACTTCCTTTTGATTCCGTCACATTAATCTATTGCCTTCTTGTAAAAACCAATGTGAAAAACGAACAACGACAACAAAAAAGAAAACACATCATCAGACAGTACAAAGTTATATGTTCTTTCTGTTTGACAGTCGATGTGTGCAAAGAATATTGTGTAAATGTACATATACATATACAAAATATAGCTATGCCATGTATATATGTATGTGTGTGTATATATATACAATATATATATATATATATATATATATATATATATATATATAACACTCGTCGATGTAAGTTACCATGGAGACATGAAACAAACCACACTGAACTGACTTGAATACAATCGTTTCAATATTTTTTTTTCCCCTGCATAGTCACATATACGACGTATTTTGTTGCAAACTGACTTTCTCTTCAAAGTTAGCTTATGGATCATGTAAAGAAGTTATGCGAAACATAAATCGCAGCTACCGCATGGCAAAAGCATAGCAACAACCAATCAGATATCACCACATCTTTGGTGTGGTTTTTTTTTTTCTCTGTGCTTCTTGCAACTATTGATATCGACAATAATTGGCAATATTTTTATCAAATGGGGTCCTGTCCGAGATAAACTCTGAAAATGATCAGTTTCTTAGACGGTTATAGAGTAGATGATGATTCGACTGTTTAATGGATCGGAAAGCGAGGTAAATGATTAACGGAAAATTCACGTGGAAAGTCATTAAGGTGTTATCCCCTTGTGCACAATTTTGCATATTAATTAAACGTGATATGTCGAGCAGTCTCGGCCCATGTAAACTCGGCCTTTCTGGTATTCAGTGCGCGGCCCAGAGCAGTGATTAGAAAAGCACGCATCAAATGTCTCGATGACTCACGCAAGGCAGATTTTGTTGGAACTAATACACGCGGGAATATAAAATGGTGGATAAATTTTCGGTATGTTGTAGCGATTAAAAAGCACACTCATTCCAGACAACAACAAAAACAATCCCGGATCACCGAGGTAACACGGGTAATTCTTATCTCAGGTAACGCTGACTTCTGAAGAATTAATTAACATCGAACTTCATATCTTATGAAAGGGAAAACACGCTACCGACTATGATTACGTGCCCCAGCAAGAATTGCCTTTCTCACCAAGCAAGTCTGTACACCCACGATTTATGTAGGGCCTATGTTTTTATGTATGTATGTATGTATGTATGTATACATATATATATATATATATATATATATATATATATATGAATATATATAATAGCTTTATATAAAGTATGTGTGTGTGTGTGTACACGTATATGTGTATTTACGTGCACCCATTTTGTGGTAGATACTAGTATGTAGGTACATGTCTATATTAATAACAATATATATTATTTATTCATTAATTTGTTCACATTCAAATAATGCTTGATAATAATTATGCCCTGAAGTCGTTAGCTTATGCTGAAATGATACTCAATTCATTATGTTCATTACTCCACATGGTTTGTTATATGCATGCTCAAGACTTCTATTCCATCCATGTTTGTATAAACAGACAAAAAAGCTGAGGAAGACCTCAGGTTGAAAGTTCCTACTACACATCTGCCATCGTGCGACATCTATTCAATTCAATTCAATTCAATTCAATTCAATTCAATTCAATTCAATTCAATTCAATTCAATTCAATTTAATTTAATTTAATTCAATTCAATTTAATTCAATTCAATTCAATTCAATATATTTTCCTATTTCTCAATGAAGGAAATGAAGAGTTTGTTCGCAAAAACCGATAAGTCCATATTTGCCAAATGGAGATATTTGCGATTAAAGGTCAAGAAAAATAAAGAGAATAAAAAGAAAATATTTGCTTCTTTTGACCATAACTTCAGAAGTGTACCTTTATAATGTATGTAGTGACCAGTATATCATTTAAAAGGTATTATTTTGTACTTTATGACAGAGACCGTACTTAAAAATCTTCAGAAATGGACTTATCGGTTTTTGCGAACAAACTCTTCAAATATACATCAAATATAGTAAATTAAAGTGAAACACAATATCCGGCTAGGATGCGCAATGAATTATTGTGAACATTTAGAACATGGTGGTCAATCTTTGTAAGTTTGGCTCTATGTATAAATGCTATAGAAATATGATGAAACCCACTTAAGAACAAACTTGTTAAGCGTATGTCCCAAATTCTAAACAGAGTGTAAAAAAAACAAACAGATGAGGAGCACGGATGCAACATAGGACCAAAATATAGAAAACAAAAATAGAAATAAAAGGAAAGAATACTCTGCGATATAGATTCTTCTCAAATACAGATAGTGAAAACAAACAAACAACCACATTCTGCGGACGTATGAACAGTTGTTTTAGCAATGTTGACAATTCTATTGGCTTCATTGTCACAATAACACATAATCTGTTCACATTGCTTTGATCTGAGAGAACAAAATGTATTCTTAGACTACTTCAAGACCACAGAAGAATTTGAATTTGAATTTGAATTTGAATTTGAAGATAAAGATCCGAAGGGACGAATATTAGACATTAATTACTTCCAAATCTGTAACTTTTGAGTGTATGATTATTGTTTTGGAACTTTACCAATATTGCATTGATATGAACTTTCCTGATTCTTACTTTAATCACTATCTTTCCTGTTGATATTGCGTACTAATTAAGAGTAAACGAGGAGTTCACCGTCCTGGTGTAAACCAAAACCTTGCTATTTATATCACACTGATGATTATCGTACACGACATCCCCATACGCGCGTTTCACAAGCTCGTTTGAAGCACATACATTATGCAAATAAGCTGATAGGCTAATGTCATCGACTCACAACAAGAATTCGATACTAAGGCTGCAGACTTTCTTTGTTATTTCAGGCAAACAAAACAGAAAGAAAAAAGGAAACTTAGTAGTGAAGATCTATGAGGAGGTCCATGTAGACTAACATGGAACTTCAACATCATCACCTCTGCTAAAATGCTTCATCATGGCTACGACTTACACCATCTTTGAGTGAAAATATGTTGAACTTAAGCATTTTCTTCAGTTTGGTGTGCCAAGTTCTATATATTTTGATGCAAATTATATGTCATTCTCTTGGTTTATTACCTTACATTCAACCTCTCCCAGGGCACCGTTTCATGAAAGTTGTCAGCCCCGACAAGTTTTCTGACTTTGTCAATTACCATAGTAACAGTCAGTGACCAGAGCTTCTCAGCCAGTCAAAAACCAAGGATTTTACTGAAATTGTCTAAGACTATGACAACTTGTCAGGGCCGACAACTTTCATGAAACGGTGCCCAGGTCGACTAGTCGAAAAAAAAATGGTTAAGTTGGAGAAAATTTCTAATCTCGGGTGGATGATATACAGTAAACAATTGTAATTCCCTTGTGTAAGCCGAAATTCACATAAGTCGAAGATTTTTTTTTCCGGGTTCCTTTGGATTCGACTATTAGACGAGGTTGACTGTACTCTGTCAATCGAAGTCAACGTTCGCATGGTGTGACATGGTGTGACATAGGGTGGCCTGTTCGTGTACAATATAGCAATTTTGACACGGTGATGAAATGAGGGTCAAGCATCGACCGTGTCCTGTACAGATGATCGAACGGAAAGCTATCTAACGGAGAGCAAATGACCCGTTGACTTTGCTGATTTAATGGCACATTAATTTACGACCTTAATCACTTCATTGTGTGGAATGATTATACCCACATCAAGGATATTTTTTTTTTTTGTGAAAAGGCACCTAAAAGCCAATAAAAAGAAAAAAAGAAGAAGACTTTGTAACGAGTCTCCTGGGAGATTCCTGTATAATCCGTGCCATATTGCTACTAATTTGACTTTTATGTTATTTTATGACGTTAATGCGGGAATCTCGAGCAATTCTATAGTCATTACGGTGAGTATGGTATATTTGTTGTTGTTTTGTGGCTGTTGTTTCTTTATTAGGTCATCGACGTTAATGTTTTGCGTTCGCGCTGTACCAGTAATCAGCCTATTTAAGACCACTTTGAAGCATTATATCAACCTGTTTCAGTAATGTGATGATAATTATAAGACATGGCGACCTGTCACTCTATACTCCGTGTAGCTAGCTTACAGAGACACTGTCCTGCTCTAGCTGCCCTGCCATAGCATCTTACAAACCGTCACCACATGGAATCACATCGTCATCATCATGGAGTTGGAGAATGATAATGATGTCGGTTATTACAATAGTAATGACAATACTAGTAACAGAAATATCAATAATAATAATAGTGATAACAATTATCATCATTATCATCATCGTAACCCTTATTTTTGTGATCACTGATGTCATTATCACAATGGTATTAATGGTATATATACCATCATTAATACAAATTTCAATATGACTGTCATCTTTGCTCAGTGATCATGACTCCATCTTCTGATGTTAAGATGATACCTGTAAAGGAAATATAGAGGAGAAATCATCATCAGTGTGATCATGGTTCATCAAGATTATGATCAGCATTTCATTGTTATCACTATCACGGACATAGGGCACTTGCTAAAATATGGCGAACATAGTAGTACTATATCAGTCGTCGTGATTTCTCCAACTATATAGCTTAATATATATGTCAGCTCGTTGAAAGCTACTTTGATTCGTTGGGACCTAATGCCACAGCACTCTCATGATAATTACGTAAGATTGCTATTTCAATCATGTACGTGGAGTATTACATAAGAAAATGATGCATAAACTTACTGGCATTACTTGGAGGGAAACGTTATGAATCAGACGTTAATCTCGGCGACGTCACAATGATGACAATAGTAGCATGTTTACGGTGTGTGTGTTGTTGGGTTTTTTTTCCTACAAAACTTGGTGCTAAATTAGTGTTGAAATACATAATGATATGATATCAATACCAGGATAAAAGTCGCACCTTTCTCGTATACGCAAGTATTCCAACTCAACCGTTTCTTTTCAACCGTTTCTCTTCAACACTCGCAACGTAATAGAAGGTATACCAACACAAGAAGTCTGTAAGAAGCGGTAACAACATTGCAGCAGTAATAGTAGAAGTAGTATATAGAAGAAGTAGTTGAAAGAGTAGTGTCTGACGGTAATGTTGCCTAGTTGTTGAAGTAGCACCAGAGGTCAGTAGTAGAAGCAGAACAAGAAGTCGTTGATGTTGTAGCAGCAGTGATAACAGCATTTGTATAGCATGTGGTTATTGCAGTCGTAAATAGCATAGTCGTAGCAGTAGTAAGAGTAGTAGTAGAAGTAGTAACAGTGGTATATGTATCACTATTATTAGTAGTATAATAGTAGTAGCCTAGAGTAGAAGTATAGCAGTATATAGTATTAGAAGAAATAGTTAGTAGTATAGTAGTATAGTATAGGCCTAGTATAGTAGGAGCAGTAGAAATAGTAATATAGCAATAGTATGCATAGCTCCATTCGTAGTAGTAGTAGTAGATGACAATTTATTGTATATTACTAGCAGAAAATTTAACAGCATCAACCTTAACGTAGGATTTGGTACGTGTAAAGCATGTCTTTCAAAGCCCTCCACAATGTCAGCACCTGATACTTGGAATTATGTATTAAAGGTATTCTTTACCATTGGTGATAGTTCAAGTTATCACATTTGATGCACATGTGTAGGTCAGTTGTATAACAAAACATCCTACCATATACAAAAAATCGCAATAAAACCTAAAATATAAGGAGATATCACTACTTTTCTCAGTAAACCACAGCTGTAGACGGTTTATTCTAGAAACAATTTTATCATAACTATTGTTCACATCTTTTTTTATTTAACACTACTTAACATTGATTATACTAATTAACATTTTAAATTGGTTGTTTCTATCCCTAACTCGCATTTGAGAACGATTTTGAAACACTAAAGCGTAGATGGGTCTTTGTTTCATCTGCAAATTTAATGGTAAATGTCTTTAACACAAAAGTAGTTCATGCACAAGGGGGGGGGGGAGGGAGAAGAGATGGTGATTTATGAACTTGGTAGATAGCAGAATCGTCCCTTTCATTGGTATTTTTTTCATTGGTATTTACCTATAGATTTCTATCTTGCAAGAAGGAAATACAGGATCGTGAGAGCAAGACAGAAGATAAACGTCAATCTGAAGTTTGTTGTCTTATCATATTCAACAAAGCTAAGTTCATAGTGCATAAAAACAGTAAGATATGGAACAGTTCTGTTTAGGGTACCTCGGACTTTACAGCTCTATTCCTTGTGAAGTTTCTTATCACAAAAACAAAAACAAAAACAAAAAACTAAATCCTGTATTGAACGACCGCCCTCTTGAAATAACTTGTCACTCAGTTTGCTGGGAGAGAGTTGTTTTGGTTACCACTAAAAAATGTTGATGACCACTTTACGGGGGATTATCGATTTGCATGTACTTATCAGGTTGGACAAGATGTTAAAATCAATGCTTCCACATTGTGCGCTTATACTGCCCATAGTATACAAGGGCATACGGGCCGTGTGGTCTAAGTCTAATGTGTGTGGAGCTGCAAAACACTCTAAGCCTCACACATGCAATGTGTATAATATTGTATGCTTTGACTGTGACTTTGTCGTTATTACATGGATGAACGTCACTGTTGCGAACGTGAAGCACCCTGTGCACAATGTTTTAGCTCGTTTGTTGCTATGTGTTCATGTATGATGCGTTGTATTGTGTATAATCGTGTGGTGATGTAATACTTATGTTGCGTATTTAGTTAGTACGTTGCTTTCATTGCAACTGATTGACAGATTGCCCTCCATCGACGTAAATAAGCATAGAATTAATCAGCGTTGTAATAGTTTAGCCATGATGAAAAAATACGATGGGCATATAAATTGCTTTCATGTGCATGTTGTTGTTTGCCAGTCTATATTTTCGTTTCTACTGGAATGTGTGTATAGTTTATGCGCGTTTTGAATTTTTGATTACCTTTTTATCTAGTTTGTACCCACAGTGCCTGCCAACCTTTGTTATAATTTTGATATGTAAATGTCATTGTCTAGATAATTATGTGATTGTATGTATTCGGGGTTCCCAGACAGAACAGTAGCCCTACCTGCCCACTGGCGGGGCTTCTCTGTTGAAATAAGATTGAATAAATAAATAGATAAACACTTTTCTTTTATCGTTTACCCATTTTATGCTAATTGAGACTGTACGACTTATGCCTTTATAAACACATGAATAATCATATAGATATCATAGTGTACGCGCTTCTGTAGATGAACGTAAGACTTTGTGTGTTATGCTACTTGTATAAAGTCCTACGGACGTTTGCCTGTGCGTGCGCGCCAGATGGATATTGATAGGCCTAATAATTTGCTGATTTGATGGACACCATTTGCTTATGATTGTACCGCGACACTGTAAGGTAAAAGAAGTATGATTAACATGGTAAAAAGGTCGAGGTTTCTAATGGACATGTTGTCCAAACAAGACATTAGTTCATGAAGGCAAAGAAGTAAAACATGTCAACATTACTCACTTTGATTAAAAGGGAGAAAATAACAAAGAAAAACGAAACAGAAGCTTTGCTATTGAAAGTTATATCAACTAGTTTTTTCGTATCTTATTTTATTCTTATTTTAATTAGTTTCATATTTATTTACTTATTTATGTATTTTCCTATCCATCTATTTCATTCTATGTCCCATTTTATTATTATTATTTATATGTTATTCATTTACCCATTTATTTGATTAATTATTCATAGATTTTGCTTGGGGATTGGGACTAATTTGGGTACACTAATGGTCTACATTTTATATAACATGTATAATGTGTGTTCTGAGAGAGAAATTTCGGGGTATTTTTTATTGTAAAATCATCATGATAATTATGGCATGATATCGTGTGGTATAATGTGTCACTTCGTTTCGAGGGCTCTGACGTACTCGTAGTATAGGTCATACTAGCCAGCTGCTTCCAAGGAGGTGAACGAAGCGAAAAAGTTGTTCTTGTTTGCAGTGAGAAAAGCAAGGTTTGCGAAGAATTGCGATACCCCTTTTTCTCCCACATCATTCTCATCTCATCCTCAGTGCGAGAGGTTCGACGGGAGATAGGAATCAGAACAGCCGATAATACTCGCAGACAATGAAGAATAGAAGACTAGAGTTGACACTATTGAAAGAAAAAAGAGAGCGAGAGAGAAAGTAACAAAGATGCATATATACGGACCCGAGCAGTTGAGTCGCGTTCGACTCCCCCGTGCAATCAGCCAGGAAAGCCATCGGTCCCGCGACGCGGTGTGAGCGCGAGGCTAGCGACATACATGCGGGATCTTCTTGTGTAGACACAGAAAGATGAAACAGTTGAACATACACCGCGCAGCTGGGGTCTAACTCGGTCGAAGGGACAGACTCGGCCCGCGCACCGGGGCTTGGGTAAACTTGCGCAAGAATCCGTGGGGAGAAAATCTGGTAACCTGGCCCCGCTTGTTTCTGGCGTCACGAAATATCTTCTTTTGCGCCATGAAAGAAAGATAAACAAGAAGAGAAAAGAAGAAGACGAAGGAAAGAGATGAAAAATACTCCGAGACTTGCTGGGAGAATGCGGGATAAAAGTCAGAGTGTTCTGTAATACGATGAGGAGAAGTGTCTCTGTAGAATTCCTGATGGTGGCGGTGATGATGATGGTGATGACACCAATAACTTGATAACGACGGGGTACGATGATGGCGACGCGACGATGGTGCCAATGTCGGCTACAGACTTGCATACATACATACATACATACATACATATGTACATACATGTATACCAAAAAGAGGGAGAGTATGTGTGTGTAAGTTATGAAAAATGTGAATTATTTATTCAACCAACGTCCGCGTGGTTTCTCAGATAGACAAAAATAGAAATAAAACATATCTTACAACTAATCCTCCTTTTAGAGTTGTACTTCTAATCAAATATCTGCAAACTCTATCACAGTTTTCCCGAAACATTAAGAAAACATTTCTATCGAAAAATCATCATTTTCTGTGCTTCCAAGCACGTGCAATTAATTTCAAGATATTATTTTTGTAAGAGAGCAGTAATAATGTCGTTCCTAATATCATCAGACCCTGCATTCCACTGTGGAAAACGTCATAATAGTGTCCGGTAAATATTCTCTTGTATATGGCAGATGAATAATATTATCGCTTCATGTTTTTCTGTTCCTTCTGCTTATACTGCCAACATGCTGTTGTATAATAGACAAGGCCATGCAATCATATAAATTATATATATCTATATGTACACATATGCATTATATATATGTATATATATATATATATATATATATATATATATATGTTGGTGTGTGTGTGTGTGTATCAGTATAAATGTTTGTGTTCACTTAACACAGTTTTGAATATATAAATATACACACACCCACATCCACCAAGTATGTAGTCACAATCATACATTATATATATATATATATATATATATATATATATAATATATATATATATATATATATATATATATATATATAATGATTTCATTATATATATTAGAGAGAGAAAGAGAGAGAGGGAGGAAGACGTACTGAAATGAAATGTCTGTCAGATGGTTTTTATTTCTTGATCACTATGTTGTATTGATTTCCTGTAATTACAGTGTACATTGTATTCAAATGATTATTTGCAATGGTAGTTTTGTCGGAAATGAAATACAGTGTAATTGAAATGAAATTAGATGAAATGGTTATCGTGCAACTTGTCTTGAAGCATGAGTTGGAGGTTAAGTTCAGCGAGGGAGGACAAAATAACAAATTTACAAGAAGGCAGACAAATAAACACGAAAATTCAGTATGTCTCGATGGACGAACATCATGTCTACGTTCCTTTATTCTTATTTCATTCAATTTCATTTCATTCCATGTTCCTTTGCATCATTTCACTTCTTCCTGTTTCTAAATCTAAAAAAAGTATCAAACACAGTTGTGTGATATAAGATAACATCGTCATTCACATGAGTAAGAAAATAGTCAACACAAACAATGCATTCTACATTACATGTTATTGTGAAGGAATTATAAGAAATTGTCATTTTATAAGCCGATCTCGATGATGTACGGTTGCACCATAAAAACAAAGAGCAAGACAGAACAAAAAGAGAAAGGAAATTTAGTATTTTTATATACAAGATTATAAAAATAGGCACATACTATTTTAGAAAATTGAACAACCGCGCAAAAGCGTGAAATTATATCATATTCTACATTATCTGGACCGGCTTCATAGCTTCACCCAAGGGTGTTCAGCTTCCCTCGAAGGAGTCATACACACATGTATTTCCATCAGAACACAATATCTATCTATCTATCTATCTATCTACCTATTTATCTGTCTATCTATCTATCTATCTTTCTATATCTCTCTATCTCTCTCTCTCTCTCTATGTATGTATGTATGTATGTATCTCTAGCTATCTATCTATATAATACATCTATCTATGTATATCTGTCTATCTACCTATTTTATATATCTCTGTATTTATCTCAATCTGTTTATCCCTATTTATCCTTCTCTATCTATTATCTACCTATACCTACCTACCTACCTATCTAATACCTATCTATGTATACCTACAATCATATATAGATATATAGACAGATATAGATATATGCATGTGTGTGCGCGTGTCGTATATCGCTGCAGTCATCGATACTGAAATAAGAGAAAAGAAAAAATGTCATTGTCATTGTTCGTTCACAGTTGGAATCATTGTGGTATCATTATTATTATTTTTTTGGTGCACTTTTGCCTTTGTGTTTAAGATTTGTTTTATGAGGCGAACAGTGTTTAAGACTGCATTTAGAACAGATTGTTTTCAGGCGCCGGATATTGACTACAGGTTATGTTAGACGAGTCAGGTGATACATGTTTTAATTCTTGGTATACCTTACTTGCAAAATAATGTTGTAATGAATTCAAGCAAAATATTAATGTAAGTTGTGACGGTGAATTTGACACTCTCTTTGAAGCGAAAATGACACGTGACATGTTTTGCTGGCTTGTACATATCAAGTGTTGTGTTCCAACGTTCTCTTTCACTTCAGTTGAAGCGCTTTCAAGCAAATAATTCGCACCTCCATTGTTAAGATTTTTTAGTTCCTCATGCAGCTCATGTTCTTCTCCTGAAACCAATATGCTGTACAGGAAATGCTGCGAAACCTCTCGTATTGTGTCGTCTAGCGCTAGGTAATTCATCGTTTGTTTCCCTGCGATGGTATTGTTTGTGGGCGCGATGATCTTTCGGTTGTTCATTAACTTTGATGAACGAGGACGCGGTGACGAAAAGAAAATAAACTAAGGCGCTCTTCTTCCCTCGCCCTCCTCCATTTTCTCTCCATCCTCATCCTCCATCCTCCATCCCTACCCTCTTTCTCTCCCCTGATCTCTCCCCCTCTTCCCTTCTCCCCCTCTTTCTATCCCTCAGTCGTTCTCTACCTCCTGCCTTTGCGCGCCCTTCTTTTATTAGCCTCTGTCCAAATTCACCTTCGTGTTTATTGCTTAGTCTGTTCGGTTTCCTGCGCCGCTGTCTTTCGTTTCCGGTAAGGATGCATACTGGTAGTGGCAGGAACTTCATGGCCTGTAAGAGAGGGAGAGGAAGAGAGATAGAGAGAGAGGGAGGAGAAATGATAATAATACGTGACCGAAATGTATCGAAACTTCCTTCAAACTTACTGTGTAATCACAACACCTGTCTTGGGGAGTAACCGTCAAAGTCAAAAACATGAGGCGCTGCTGAGAGCCAAACAAGAGCGCGTTGGAAGACTCCTTTTTCTCCCTGGGTGGCTCAGTCCGCATCCTTTCCTTGGGATGGCACGGGATAGTAGGATGGTTGAGGACTGGACCGAAGAGGTGAATAGGAGAGAATTCACCTCCAGGAGTGGATGTTGTGGCACAGGACATGACGCTGATGGCACAAGAAATGACTAGGAGTATTCGAGGCGCACAAGCAGTATGCAACAACGTGCCCTTTAATAATGACTATGTGATGATAAACATGTCTTGCCAAAAAGATGCAGCGTGCTGGTCTGATTTACCAATCAGGTATAAATAGAATGACTGTTTATATATATATATATATATATATATATATATATATATATGCCATCTAGTACTAATAATCCTACATAAACTGAAATTCATAATAAAGAATAAATGAAAACTAATGATGAAATTGAAGGTTATAAATACGTGTATGGATACGAGGATTGCATTTATCTGCGAATATTGTAAGAGCTCAAAAACATCTGTTCGTGTATATATATATGTATATTATATACATGTGTGTATATCATAAATATATATATATATATATATATATATGAATCTATCTATATATGTATATATATATATACATAGCGGGAGAGAGATATTAATACATATATATTATATACATTTAACGTCTATATAGGTGTACATACGTAACGTAAGTCTATCAGCATATCTAATGTGCTCATGTTTCTATATTGTGCTTGGTTTTTACGCATATATATGCAATTTACAAAGCTAGACGTATCTTGGTATAATTGAACTATTACCTTCATTCTGTGTCATGGTCGATCATCTTACGCCGGTTCATATTACAGCCGCCATGACATTGTGCATCACGATAAAGCTAAACCCGCCGCTTTCTCTCTCACACAGGGATCGAAGGTCGAAAGAACAGACGTGAAACTTCGTGAATTCAAAACTCAGCCACAAGTACCTTTCAGCTTCCTGCTTCATTTACAGCAGCAATACTTGGAGTTTACGTTACGATTATGAGAGGAAACACACGTAGCTACACATTTTCATACACAGTGCGTCCACAGATATACAATATCATACACATTATTTATATACTACTTGGTTAGATCATTGTTACTATCATTATTATCATTATTATTACCATTACTATTATTAATATTATTATTATTATTATTATTATTATTATTATTATTATTATCATTATTATCATTATTGTATTGTTTGTATCACCATCATTGTTATTATTATTATTACCATAATCATACTATCATTAGTAGTACAGTACTCTCCGCGTAATCGGGTATCGCTTTAACGGGTACTCCGTTTAATCGGGTAGTAATGTCAAATAGTAATGTCAAAATCAGTTCCAATGCACATTTACTTTACCTGATAATCGGGTTGCCTCTTCGCATAAATGGGTAAATAATGTTCTTCTAATATAATTTCCTACCCACATTTTATCGCAGATAAAACACTTTAAGAAACCATGAATGCCAAATTTTCCACGGCTAATCGCATTAAACATGAAAATACAATCAATGTACGTGTAACAGGTAATCGCATTTTCTGCTTAATTTGCAAAGGAGACCGATCATTTGGGGAGTGATTAAACATGAGTTTTCTGAAGACATAAAAAGAGTTCGTAAAAAGAGTGTAAATTATTGCTCGTGACTCAGCAAGTGTAAGGTACAGTATGTATAATGTGCCGTGCAAGCATGCGTGTTCAAGCATACAGTGTAGATGTTTGGTGCAGTGTTCAATGCAATATACATACACACATTGTATGTGTCAACTGTGAATGAGACGTGTTCTTCTGTTAATCGGGTACTCCGCTTAATCGGGTAAGAAACGCTCTGCCCGAGCCTACCCGATTATGCGGAGAGTACTGTAGTAGTAATATGAGTAGTACTAGTATAGTAGTAGACTATTGCTGTAGTATGTATGTGTGGATGTACGCAAATTTGACTCTACATAATGGCTTAATCATTGCAAGTCATCATCAATATAACGTGAATTATAATATTGACTGATATAATGTAAGATTATGAAATGTCAGCTTCATATGCAAATAGGTTTGTCCTTTTTCGTTTGGTTACGAAAATAAAATGACGTGAAATAGACTGAACTGGACTAAAAAATGTGTTGCTCTGTTGTTGTTGTTGTTGCTGCTGTTTTGCTAAACTTTCCAACTATTTTAATGAAATATCGCCGTCAACCTTCTTTGGAGAAGACTTCTCCAAGTATATGGTGTTGCTTGCAAGGTGTCAAAAAAAATCATAATGGAGACTTGATGGGGAAGGGCGAGCACAAGCTGAATATGAAACATGGATATTACTGATTTGACAGTAATTATGATCCATGCTAGTAGTCAGGGATATTCTACTGTCTTCCAACAATAGAATATGATATTCTCAAGCAATAGACATATGAAGTATGAATTTATGGAATATGATTAATGAAGTATGAAATATGGATATCCTTTATGGATTTCCTATTTTCAAAAACGATATAAAAATCCATACATTCATTACTTATGAGATATGAAATCGATATGTTTATGATTTAACCAATATAAATATTCTCATAATTCATAAATCATATTTCATAATTCATGAATCAGATTTCATAATTCATAGGTGTATTGTTTGAGAACAAAATGAATATAGTATACTATTGTTCGAAGACAATAGTAAAAATTATGACCATGAAGACTATCCCTTACTGTATTTAGTCGTGCATGAGATGATACAAAGGGGGAGAGTGGGAGACAGGTTAAGAGAGTGAATTGATTGGTAACATCATGCATTGAAAAATGCGACTAGAGAGAATATTTAACTAATCTTTGTTGAGTTGAGTTATCATGACACTTATTGAATTCTATTTCTACTTTGTTTATGTTTTCAAATACACGTTCAATGAAAAAAAAAATATGTCAGTGGAAAAATTTGGAATGCAAAGCTTCGGCCTTCAGTACCAAATAACATTGCAAAGTTCGTCATGGAGGGGGGGGGGGGGGTAGGGGAATCTACTGTAATATACTTTGAACAATAATAACAGCATAAAAATACACAATCAAAACAAAACGTGATGGGACCCAATTCAAAAGCAATGCTTTTGTACCGAAGCAATTATTTTTCTTTTCTATTTCTTTCGACATGATAATGATAAACACTGCTTGACTTCAAGTCCAGGCCGGCTGTAGACTTCAATCCAGTCAGTTCAAAATCAGTCTGCTCATGCTAGTAATTATTTTACCATTGCAAATTGGATAATGTCTTGGAAAGACCATCAAGCTAATGGGTACAAAACGGCCGTTGTAATACGAGAGGAAAAGTGAGCACATGCGCAAGGCGCAAGTTTAACGCCTTGAAAACAATGATGTAGGTATATTGAAAGATGTAGGTATGAAAGCCCGTTGACCTTTTTTAATCTGGGAGAGAAAGGTTTAGCTGAGATTATGGTGTAAGACTCGAAAGCTAATGACGCATTTTTAAAGTAAAATGATTGGATTTTGTGAGTTGAATTGCGTGTCACCATTAGAGGGTCAAGTGCTTCTCTTTTTCACCTCTAAGCAAAAATCTCTCCGCGCCAATCACCGACAATGATGTCTCTTAATCTATTTGGTAGGATGGATAGAGAAAGAGTTGGAGAGAGGGGTGGGCGTGTCATAGGTCAAAGCTATTTCACGCCTCTCTGAGTTCTTGGTTACGCCCTCTGTCCTTGCGGCCGTTCAGTCGTAGTCTACAAAATGCAGACGCGTCGATCATTTTCACACGAGGAAACCTACCTGTGTTTATACGTCGTTATAGGTACCAATGGGCTCGTCGGACAAGGAATATCACACACTTTTTTTTAATTGATAATTTCGGGAATTATAATGTGTATCTTGTCAAATAGTTCATTTTATCTTCAATGGAAAGTAATCATGGATATGATTATTGTGCTTGAAACATACATGCATAAGTACACTCACTAGGTGTAAGTGGTCGGGGCACCTGCGAAACCGCGACTGCCGAGTTCGATTTGCAAGGTGTGGTTACAACAATGCGGATGAAAGGCCCGCTCCCGCTCCCCGCCGATAAATCGACCACACATTAGCGATCGATCGGCCAGACAACAGAGCCTTGTTGGCAGCGATCGAGACGATTACCTGGTCGCGGGCAATCGGAAAACAATGGCCGGATCGTTATAACAGACAGGCGATTGGACCCTTTATTCGCCCCACTGACACATCGATCGGCGGGAAAAAAGAGAAAGCAAGATGCAGGCCGATAAAGGGGTGGAGAAGGGGGAGAAGAAAAGCGAGACGTGTCAAAAATTACCTGGGGATTGAAAGGCGCTGGATGAAGGAGAAAGCAGATGAGATGTGGGATCAGAGGAAGAAATTGGGGCACGGGAACACAAACAAACAGAATTACAGCACGAAATATAGAGCGCGTGAAATCTACCTGTGTCACAAACATGTAAGGAAAGGTGGCTTCTCACCAGATTTTCCCTCTGTGTCACGTACCAAAACATAAAGCATGTATAAAAAGAATGCCTAGTATCGGTGAGACAGACTTCCAATTTCTACTAGCCACGAAATCTGATGATCATTACGAGTTTGTGTCAATATCACCGAGTGGTGTTGATACAACTCGAAGATTTTGCTTGATGAAGTCCACGCTTATACATGTATTCCTCTACGCTTTGGGTCTGATTAGGTGTGAGGTCAGCAAAGGAAAGCTGTGATTTTACTAAGTGGGCCAAGTCAATCCGCTCGCGATGAGTGCTTCCATGGTAACAGCTTTGCAGTAGTCGTTGAATTTATGTGACACAAGGCGGTTTATGGCACACTTTCAATATACGGCTTCAGTATGCCTAAATTATTGTGTACAGTTGTACTGATGTTATTCTAAGATCCGAATCAATCACTCATTTAGTCATCGTATAGTACACGTGTGAATCAATCCATTTCATTCCCCTATATACTCTATAGTATCTTCTTGATGAAAACATCGGATTACATGATAATGAAAATGATAATAGTAATAATGATAATGTAATATAATATAATGTAATATAATATGATATAATATAATATAATATGATATAATATGATATGATATAATATAATATAATATAATATAATATAATATAATATAATATAATATAATATAATCTAATATAATATAATATAGTATAATGTACTATAATATAGGCCCTAATAATAATAATGATAATAATAGTAATAATAATAATATATATGTAGTATATATAAATATAATAATAATAATGATAATGATATATATACAGTATATATACATATTATAATAATGATAATAATGATAATAGTAATACATTAATTTCATATGAGACTGTCACACTAGTTATAATTTTCCAGCGCCCAGGAAGACGTAAATTGAAGAGAGGTCTTGCTAATCCTTTAATTGGCTTATATGGACAGCTTATATATGTGAGCTTCTTCAGGTTGATTATTACTTCCTTTACAAATTTGAAATGGTACGCGCCATGGATGCTTCAGACCAATTCGTCAGTTTATTATGTCCCTATGAAAAAGAATAACACTTTTGTTTTTCGAAGTTACCCATGTGGCAATAAGAAAGTGATTTTTCTTTTTGATTGAATCATTTCTTTATTCGAGAAAATGTTTAACATACATAACCAGGTCAATTATCCATTTAGGTAATTGCAGGTATACACATCGAAAGTTGCAAAACACAATTTTAAGAACATATAATACAGATGACATCCGTGAAATTAATGTGCCGATATCAGCAATAAAGTATTTAACACCAACAATCATCACAACAATTATATCAATTCCATAAACCAAAACATGGTCCTTATGAAAAGTCAAGGAATTCACTTCTGTTTCTTGAAAGAAATAAGTTTCTTCATGAAATTGCCAAAGAAACAAATAAGGAACATTATGTTCTTCAACGTCTTGCAAGACAGAGAACCTGCCAATCAGAGTGTCATTTTGAGTAGAGCAAAGCTGAGGAGTTGTTATACTCAGTAATATGGTTGCCAAGCTAGTGGATAATTTGCATTTTCTAATATGCTGTTAAAGGGGAAGTTTCTTCAAATAAATATTGTAATGCAGAAGATAATGAAACACACGGTGAAATTGTTAGAAAAATCGACAATCTGTTATAAAGTTATGAAGTTTTAAAGTGCCGGAAAGTGAACATTATTTTGTGGTGTCACGCCAAAACAACAGATGTAACAAGATTTTAATAATATTGATCCTGGACTTGGCATAGCTTAACAAAGCTTATTCAGGATGTGAAATTAATCATTGATATCCGCCTAAACATGATATCTCAGTTGCTTAAGTCCAGAGAAAGTGTAGCATTTTATTCAAAAAAATTTTGTGACATTCGTTTCGTATTTTCGTATTATTGTTGTATAATTCCCAGAAAGAGATGCACATTGAAATGTTAAAACTGCCTTAACTCTTGAATGGATTATCTGATTTTGCGCAATCTTAAATAAAACATTTTTTTTCAAATTATTTGTTTGGCGTTTACTTCCAATATACAAATACATGGATTTAGTAAATGCAAAAATATCAGAAGTATATATACTACACAATACACTTTTTAGGAATTTTTAAGAATGATTAAAATTTTGGTTAAATCAGTGTGCTGTCATCGCCGGATAAGAAGACTACACCAATGTGTGATGTCACCGAAGAGCAACAGTTATGAAGAAATTCTAAAAAGAATTCCGTATATTTTCATATCATAAATGGAAAGTGGACATTCCTTGGACTTGTTATTGGCACTTGCTAAGGATAATATTATTCCCCTTGCCTTCTGAAAGTGTTAAGTCAAGCGCTCTTTCATTATATGCTAGAAAATGACAGTGAATTTGACGAGTACTCCTCCGTCTTGGCAGATTGAGAGTCACTAACACCGAGGTGAGATCTGATGGTCGAAAGAGCTGACATACGACATCTCATTTGAACAAAGGACATGAAATGTCAAAAGCAATCCAATTCATGATAACCTGACTGTATAATCGGCTTTGAAGAGAGAGAGAAAGAGACGACGACGAAGAAGAAATCTCAGCAATCGAAAAATCCTTGCTTAGAACATTTCAAGAAAAGGCAAATATTGACGTACTGAACAAATAGCAACCCACAAACACAAGCACACGTTCGTCCTTTGATCACACATACGCTTGAACAAACACCAAGATTAGGAACACACAGGTATTACACACACATACACACACACACACACACACACACGCACACTTTCTCATTTAGTACTCGTGTGTGTGTGTGTGTGTGTGTGTGTGTGTGTGTGTGTGTGTTCAACGTAGTCGTATTGATAAGGTCCGATATTGATCAACTATTGCCTTCCCGCCAAAACTACTGTGTGTATCCCCACTGATCGAGGCTGTGAGATTCATAACATTTTAGCTCTCTGATTATCTACCTTTGTTTTACGCACGAGGGGTTATAAACAACGTCACAGTAAATGTGTATTATGTAGGCTAAAATATGATTCGTGTGATAGTCTTGCATGGTATACAGTATAGTGCTAGTCAACCCCGCCCCAAACGTGAAGGGTGGGGGGGGGGGGGGGGGAAGTAGGGGAATATTTTGTGTCATTCAAAGTTCATGATAATTATTCTGTATCCTGTTGTGCGATTGTCGAAAACAATTTCATTCTCATTCGCAGAAATGTAGAATTCGCTCAAGGCACCATGGTATGGCGATAGTGTCATATCAGACTTTGTATTTGGTATTTCACGTTGTAGTCATTTAGTGGTTGAGAATTTGTGGGGTTGGTATCTGCCACTATCTCATACGGAAATATTGGAGGCAAAATAATGATTGGCATGTAGGGTGATTGATTGATTGATATGAATTTATTTCCACTTATGTTCCCCAAAACAAAGAAAAAAAATTTACTGAATTGCAATGATTATTACAATTCAATGATATTTTGTTCTTTATGACGTTAAAAAATAGCCCAACGCATACTTTAGCAGCAAAAGGGTATATGGACAAAAGTGTGTGTGTGTATATGGGGGGGGGGGGGGATTAAATGCAATTTTAGTTCAGCGGGTATTGACTTCCATGCAAAGGATATAATCATATTACCCATAAAAATATAAGTATGAATAATGATTGTAAAAACAGTTCTAAATGATAAAACCAAAAACATATTGTAAACGAAAACGATATAGGCCTAATTATAGACATGAAATCTTTACATACAAAGAAAACAGTGACAGATTCATAAAATTTGGTTTATATGATAAGAGTGATCGAATTAACGTTCCTCGAACAATTTAAAAAAACACCAAACCACAGTGATGTCGGCCACATCTCGCCAGCACATGAAGAGAATTGATGACGCCATGTTATAGTCTCCTAACTCTCATATTGGACTTGTACAAAAAGTGAAAATGATTCATTGCGAAAGACATAGGGTCCTAATCACTTCCTCTGAATTCATATCAAAGTAGAAAATATAATGAGGGGTTAAAGAAAGATAGTATTTTATAAAACAAATTATTAAACAATCTGAAAGCTAATGCTAACAGAGTATTCTTGCTTCAGAAGAAACTTATTCATGCAATCAATCACAGTTATTGACATTCCCATACTACTCCAATATGCCACCACTTTGAAAATTTAGAATTCAAGATATTTATATTTATTAATGTCCAATTTCTATTTATTTATGTTTCAATCATATTATCGTTCCTGAAAGCTTATTAGACTAAGTTGAACATTCATTGTTGACATGATATGAAAAATTAAGTTGAATATTCATTGTTGATATGATATGAAAAATTAAGTTGAATATTCATTGTTCATATGATATGAAAAATTTTATTATACGTTGTTCCTTTTGCCAGAACCTTGCCGTCCCTTCAAAGTCATTTTTTTTTGTCAAGTGACCTAAATATGAAACGCTGTTCCTCCAGTTTTTCTTAGAACAAAGTCATTACGATTATTTCAAAGGAGATACAAGGTTCATCTCGTTAATCAATACAATAAATTGTCTGATTGTTAGGCTGTTTGCGTGAAAGGGTGTGTGTGTGCTTGTGTGTATATATGTGTGTGGGGGATGCTTTGTTCCTGTTTGACGCACAAAAATCACAAAATAATCGAAATGTATACTATAATAACATATAAACACATACATTTGCAACAAATATCAAATAAGTAGTAGTTATAAGAACCAGAGTGGTGAGCATGAATTAAAAGCACAGCTTGTAATACTCAGGCCCTCGAAAATTAACTCACATCAGAGTGAGACAATTAAACACAACAGAGTATAAGATACCAGCATGACATATAATGAATAGCAAACAACAACTAAAACTGAAGTTCCCCATTACGAGAAAGAGATGGGAAGAGTGGGTAAGAGATAGAGGGATTAGATAAGACAAGCTGAGATGAGAAAATCATCATCAATGTACTCATTGTCCTATCACGAAATACTCAATTTAGCATCAGAAAGACCCTGAATAAGGCCAACAAATAAGAATTAAAGAAGTCCTTGTATTACAATACATGGTTCACTAACAGCAAGGATAACTCATTGTTTTTATCATCTCCACTGCATTATCATTATTTATCAATTCAAGTCACGAGGCTATAAGGATATCTTGTTCTATTTCTCGTTATTATTAATATGATTCATGTCATAGAATTTCCAACAATACAAAACATGCACATACACAAAATAACACGATATCAATACAACGTAATAACAAAGAAAATACGTGAAATTAACAATGCTACGCATAACAAAAGCATATGAAATTGAATTAAAATCATAAAGCTGCAGGAAACAAGGAGACATGCTGAAAGGCCAAACTTGTATTTTGCGGTCTCCTCGTGGACAAAATAACTTAATAACATCAAGGAAGCAAGTTGCTAGATATTTGCATTAAAAAAAGGTGCACACACATACAGACTTATACAAACAAACAAACAAACAAAGAAACAGACGGACAGACAAACACAAGTAAGCTCTCTTGTTAAAGAGAAAGAGAGAGAGAAAAAAAACAGAGTGAAGGAAAAGAAGGAAATTATCTTTGAAGGAGAAGCAGAAAGAGACATGAAGACAGGAAAAGACAGGGAAAAGACAAGATAGTGAGGGAGAAGAGATGAAGGGTCTATACCAGCACACGCGAGGCACAAGATGCGATGGATCACCACGAGATCAATATAAAAAAGGAATAGATAAAAAAAAAGAGTATGACGAATAAGAAAGAGAACTCAAAGTTTGTAATCATCATCGCCATCATAATCTATGGCATTGTTGTTGATGATTTTTTTTTCACCGATGTCTTTATCTGGAGTCAAAATGGGCCTGAGCTTTCGATCCTATACTAGTAACAGGATCTTTAAAAGAAAAGAATAATGACTCTGACGAAGGTTCTGCTATATATCCATAGGATCTCAAATTTAGGTTCTTTTGGACTCCATTTTGCTCCACTGGCCAGCTACTTTTTATCCGAGAGGGGCCCACACTCTATAAGCTTTGTCTTTTCAGTGGGTCCCTCCGTGTTTTTTTTTTTCCACACAGTGCATATTGACAATTATATGTATAATTTCACTTTCGCTATACCTCAGCAACCATTGCAATGTATCCCTACTGTTAAAGTTTTCAGTTATTGTTTTCTCTGCTCAAATTTGCATTCATTATTTTTGTCACTGAAGAAAGTGAGATTTATGTTTATATATTATTTTACTATGGAGAAACGAAATGAATTTGAACTTAAATATGAACTTGAATGAACAGTTTTCAGCAGCTTCTTTTTAACATTTTCTATATTTTCATTAAGATGATTATAATCATCACTGGCTTTGTAGAAGTCAGAAAAGTACTTATATCATTATTATTTGTACAAACGTTGTCAGTGGCGAACATCATCACAATGCACTCTGAATGCGAGCTTCGTCACCATCGATGTCCAGCGAAGTCCTTCGGTGTCAAGGTACTTTCCAGCTCTTAGCTGCTGGCGAGTGCAGTGCATTCTGGGTCGTTTCCTGCTGAACTCTCCCGGGGTGACCTACTTCTACAGTAGCTCCTTGCATGCACCTTACACCAAGACTCTTTGCCTCCTTGTAGTCGTTTGAAAGGATCGTTTACATTTATCCATCAGGCGCCTACATATTAAAAACCCAAAGCATGCCATGTGCTAATCAATTCAGACGGGATGCAAAGACAAAAGAACGAATAATCAATGTTTAAACGCAATTTTAGAACGCTGATGTTAAAGATAAGAATGAAATAATGACGATAAAATAATAATGATAAAAGTGAGAATTTGCCTGAATAGCACATAAATGTATTTTAATATCTAAAACGTTATGCTCTTACAAACTATAGGTTACTAACTGTATGTATTATTTATGTTCGTTTTGTTTTTGTTTTGTTTTTTATTGCGCACACATTGTAATGTTTATTGTGGCTGGGCTTCCTTATAAAGCAGGCATTTTGGCTCTGAATGGGACTACCCTGCTTTTGAAGAAGACTGAATAAGTAAATTAAGAAACGAATAGAGAAAGAAAGAAATAAAACTCGGAAATAATCTAAAAAAAGAAATATGAATTGTCGGTTTTGCTTCGTTTTTCGATTTTAGCTTCAATACCACAGTTCAATATTACAACTTTTTTTTCCTTTTCTTTCAATAATTTGCATCATGTACAAAGCTATGCGCGGCACATTTTTTTTTCGTAATTGCAGTATAACTATATCTGAATTTTAGATTTAGGCGAAAACTCAAGTAATTGTGTTTATTTTTCTTGTCGTTTTAGTAACTTTTTGGAGAGTAAAAAAGTAAAAACCAAATTATCTGATTGCCGCACTGAAAGTCACGTCATAACAATCAGACATGTTTGAAACGTATACTTATTTCAACTTCATACATTTGTTAATAGTTTAGTTTCAAGGCGATTCACTGTCAAGTGCTCTCTCGGTTTTCCTAGAAGCATTAAAATACGTGGCATTGTCTTTTCATTACATCATTCTGCTATAATTTATCAACTTGTAGCCTTCTTCTCCATCAGCAGGAGTGATATATCAGGAGTGATATATGATGGAGTTAACCGAAATTATAACAATTCATAATCTTTGAACGAGCCGTCCAATTTTGCCAAAATTTCACAAGACACATTACGCAAATACTTCTGCCTTCTTGTAATCTATTTGGGGGTAAGTTTCCCTTTAACTGAAATGGTGCCCATCGCTGCACTGATGCTCATAGATGACGATCAAGTGTAAAACGACCGGGGTGTCTCACATTGCAGGCAATGGTGCCCTCTATGTGAGGTCACGAGTGATAACTTAATAATGACTCCAGATCTAACGCAATATCCCATAATGAATTTGCAGTCAGAATGCTAGCATTGCCTCTACATTAAAAAAAAAGTATAATATCTTTTTCTCCCAAGTAGTAATTTTATGTTATCTAACAAGACGCCATCATAGTCCTATATCTATAAGTTTTCATCCTAGCTCTTCTATTCATTATCATCCTTATTGCTGCCTTCCTCAGTGCAATTATACAACCACCATCAACGTCCCTATCATCATTGTCGATTTGTTCCTCGCCATCGTCTTCATTTCATTTTTATTTCATTTCCAACAATGCAAAACATCTACACACAAAATAACACAATATCAATACAATATGTAGTAACGAAGAAAAATACGTGAAATTAACAATATTACGCATCACTTTCAGATGATCTTGAATTCATATTAAAGTTCGAGATCATCTTCATCATCGTTGTCATTATACCACACTCATTATCATCGTAAGCATCATCATCATCATCATCATCATCATCATCATCATCATCATTATCTTAAACATTATCATCAGCTCTCTCGCAGTCATTACTGCCATTTTCATCAACATTATCTTTTTCTTCTTTTCTTTCTTTGCTACGATAATGAAAAGCATGAAGATATATCGATAATCACTGCAGTCGTTAACATCGATCACAGCATTAATATTGCTGATGTCCTTTTCATTAGGCCTATCAATATCGGTGGAGGAATGTCGACAGCCCTTCACTCGTTGTGCATTACTTTATTGTCGTTTTATGCTAGTACGCCACGGTTGCGCACTTCGGAATAACATATTTTTGGTTCATGTAAGTGCTTTAGCATGTTATACAGACAAATAATGAGTATCATCGAGTTATGGGAGACTGTCAAGATTTCCGAGAACAGATTCTTCAAATACCAGAATGTCTTTATGATGTTATATCGAAAATTTAAGAAATAATAATAAGGAACAATGATGTCTTGTCTTAAAGGGATAGTATAGACCCTATATAGTTTTGGCTGAGACCTAACTTCTCTTTTCTAACATTTTTGTTGTTGTTGTTGATGGGATAATGAAAACTTAATGAAATATAAAAGAATATATAATATAAGAGGAATTCAACGTTTATTTGATGAAAATTGGTTTTGAAATGGCTCAGATATCCAAAACAGAGCGATCGTAATAAAAGGTGAAACCCACCTTTTATTACGTTTGCTTTGTCTTAGTTATACCTTGTTTTTGGACGTCTCAGCCATTCCAATACCGATTTTAATAAAAAAAAACAACTATGAATTCCTCTTAGAATGGTATGCTCTGTAGTATTTCATAAGTGCATGGTTTCTTGGTATCTCGCAAAAAGTTTAAAGCCCAATCCTCATCTCCACCGACACTTTATCTTGCCTATGTATAGGTGACCCATACACCAAGCCGCCATAACAAACTATATAATCAAGCACACACTCATTATAGACATTCGACGCTTGGTATTGCGACATAGAGAGCGAATAAAAAGGCTAGTTTAGATTCCTAATTTCAATTTACAAGCCCCAACAGAACAAAATCAACAAAAGGAGAACAGAAACCGTGCGATATTTTATAGTCGGGTTGTAAATAAGGCTGCAAATTGTACTGTTATATTGTACAAAGAAGGAAGTACGAATAAATCAACAACGTCTGTAATGTGTGAGACGGGTTTTAGTGAACACGTGTACAAACAAACATCCGGGGCAGTTCATGATGTCAGCAAAGGAAAACATTGAGCTTCACTGCCTGCATGTGCTTTCTGTTTCGGAAGGTGTTCTTAGTCTCAGTTCAGGCTAAAGATGGCGCTAAGTTAATAAATTTATCTGGATTCAAAAAGCTGCATGGATGTCTACAGTTATCGCATCCACAAGGCCAGGAAGCTGGTGAAATCACAAACAAACAAGCAAGCAATAAACAAGCACGAATGTTCACGCTTGAATGAAAATTTATAGTGTATGCCAAAAGCGACTTTAACGAAGGCTATGATCTCAAATGAGATGTCACGAAATTTTGTCAGTGTACACCACCAGCGGCTTAAATAAAACATAATGGCAATACTTCCATCGCCGCGGGTTATTCCTCATTTATCATTTTCAGCATGAATTTCACATATTTCTCGGGTTTGTTTCTTTCCTTGTTCTCTCTCATGTTTTTCTTTGCTTATGCTTCTTACCCCATGTTCCTTTCAATGTAACCGTTTTGCATAATTATGAATGTTTAGTTTTAATGTCATATCAAGTGGGAAGAATTGTCTTAAAACAAACAAAACGAGAACGATATGAATTCTACTACACAAACATTCGAAAATGTTGGGTTGCAGTTATTCCCTTCCCTCAAAAATGCTTTCTTGACATATTAACAAGAGTTATACTAGTAGTGTACCTCAATATTAGTACATCTTCGTTTTGTGCAATTCATGATTCTCCAGGGTGTAAAAAACAGAAAGAAAGATTAAATCGACCTTTTTCAGCACCAGGAAAAAAAAAAAAATAGAACGAAGTAGGAGTGTCCGGAACTCCGTTGACGTCATCGACTCATTGATTATATCGCTAAGTGACCGGGAATTGACCGGGATGAACAGCCAATCAGCTGCCGAGTTCAGCCCTTCATTGCTGGTCACTGACTATCAGTTCCCTTTGTGTTTTGCCGGGTACATTGAAGCCTTGCTCTGCTGCGAGCAGCTAGCTAGTGGAGTGCCACCCACGACAAACGCGAAGCGAGTCGAGCCAGCCGAGAATCGCGTGCATACCATCGTTCGTACGCAGTAGTTCCCATACCCATGTGCCAACAAGGACCGTTCGCCTATTCTGTGTAGTATTGGGCCTTTTTTAGTTGGAGGGATTTAGTAGCTTATAGGAAAAAATGGATCCATCGAGCCAGCAAAACGCGACAACACACGATGCTGATGGAAATCATGACCCAGGGTAAGTATGGATCTTCTTGGATATGTGGAAAATAGAGGAAAAGTGAGCTTTTTTTGAGCCGCCGAGGTGGAATTTCGCATGGCATTATCTACCGCAGGCCTATGTCTCAGCGTGTGAACCTATCTCGCCTACGAACAGCTGGCTGCTGTCGGCTCACAATGGAATGCCCCTACACGTTGCACGTATAGTACGAGGTACTGAGCATTGCCAGCGAGCCAGCTAGCTCGCCGAGGAAGCGAAGCGATCATCGCCGTGCTACGAATGTGCAGTGTTTTGGAAATATATTCTGTTGTGTTGTGTTCGTAACCATTAAATGGAATATTTACGTGCTGGACCTCACAGATGCTTCTAATTTTCTTTCACCCACAGGAAAATGTTTGTAGGAGGACTTAGCTGGGAGACAAGCACAGGTGAGCGTAGCAAAATAAAATTATTTAGATCTAGCAGTAATTTAATCCCACACACATATCCTCCGCCGCTAGGGCATCAACGTACACGGCCTGCACAGGTTCATTCATTCATTAATTTGCTCATTCAATATTCATCTATTCGTTTTGTAACTGACCCTTCTTATCTGGTGCAGCTGTAACACGTTATTCACCTTGATATGGAGCAGGTCAATGGAATTCTAGCAGTATTATCCCAAGTGTGTAAAAAAAAGTAAATACATGTACACTTTATATATGGAACCACATTCAATAGTAAATAGATATATATTTCCCATATTTGACATATATACAAATATATTTACATCTATTCTTAAGTTGGTGTGTGTATTTCTAGCAAGCCTCCAAATTTTGTTAACTGGTATGTTTAATATCATTACCTTTCACAACAGTCCAGGTACCAATTTATTGCACAAGTCATATAGCATAGGCCTACTTGCAAGTGTATTAAGCCTGTCAATATTCATCCTGAAAAGCTCAAAGCCTGTATTTTATCCCACAATGGTATGTTGGTCCATAGAATACTGGGTTACCCTTGTAAATACTTCCTTATTGATTTTCTCTGGTTAATGCAAATTGACTGGAACATTTGAGCAGAGACTCCATTTTTATTTCATCACTGAAACGCCAGATTTCAGCAACATGGCTAATCTTGTAGAATGGGAAATAGTGATCAGCAAAAAAGAAAAAAAGAAAAAAGAAAAAACCCAACAGGCAAGTGATGTAGGCCTCATGATGCGTTTATACCAGTGTGATGACAGTATGCAATGTTGATCTATTAATTATAGTGTATAGGACCACACAGTACTTTAATGATCATTGATTTTACAACTTTTTTACACATGAAAATCACTGAAAATGTAGTAAGTTGAATTTAGGGGAAAAAGAAGCAAAAAAAAAAAAAAGAATACATGTCCTGATCTTTCAGTTTTCAAGGTACTGTATCAAGGTGTTTTTTTTTTTAATACTAAGCATGGCTGGGTTTTCCATATAATTGAGTTTCTAATATGTTCTAACCATAAGATCACTCCATTAACATCATATTGCATAATGTAAGCCATGTTGATATTGTGTCATATGCCTCAGACCATGTGCTAAATAAAAAGTTGATGAGTACCAAAAAGTGGCTTTTGAGTCTTGATATATATTGCACTAAATCTTTCCATGAAATCCACAAAAAGAAATCATTTAAATGTTTTGCTAAACATAACAGGTCTATCATATATTTTCCCAAGTTTGATATTAATCCATGTGAGGAAAATGTCATTTAAAAAAAAATCTAATTTAGTGAGGAAAACAAGAATGTTATTTGTAACTTTCGACCCATCTGTGGTTACTCAAGCAAGAAAAACACATTCGATATTCACATCAGTGTCATGATTAGATCGTGTCAACCATATTCTAACTGAACTACACAGTCATATACAAGTGCCTGTGAAAGGCAACCAGTTATATATTTTCAGGTAGAGGGAAGAGGAATTGGTAGACCAATAAATGGCAGCTCCTACATTGAGATCATCAGGTGGAGAATGTGCCTGTCATTACGACCTACAATTTCGATACTGCTTGAAACACCTGCCAGCGTGGGGGATCTTTGTTTATTTAGTCGTGGCCGTGTAAAGGTTGAACGGCACGAGCTGAATTGATAAGATGGAATGAAAGATATGAAGCAATGCTTTTGCAAGGCAGCTGTATCCTTCTGAAGTATAGAAGGAATTATTAATGGAAATTGGAGAAAAAAACAACACACAACTGAAAAGTAGAATTATGATATCCACATGCTTCATGATGTTCAGTCTGTGCTTTGTGCAATAGTGTGAGAGGGATTAGGGAGGTACATGTGGTACATACAACACACAAGACTGTTGCTGTTCTACAAAGTATGTGCTTATTCACTACTGATACTTCACATGAATCAAGGGACACTTTGATATGTAAGGAAACAGACTATGAATCATGAGCTCTCCAAACTTCCATGAATGAGCTCTGTATGCACAAGGAATTCTTTTTTATTATTTCGATTTCAATGGCGTGGGATTTCTACCAGCCCACGTCACTTAACAGTCCAGTGCCTAACAAGGACCGGTATAACTGTCCGTGATGCCACTGGCACCCTTTATGAATGTGAGGAAGTGCATGATGCCGTAAATGACGTGTAACCAATGATCTGTTTGTTAACCTCTGTTTCCAACAAGAGACTTTGAGAAAACTCCTATCAGAGTCAGAGATGATTTGACAAAATTAAAACAGGTTCATCTATAACTTGGGAAGGGAGGATATATATATGTAATTCAAGTTTATTTTCCCTTTTGTATGTCAATGTTGTTGGCTTATCGGGGGAAGAGAGAGGGAATACTGAACTTTCAAAAGTCTGCATCTCAAGTAATATACAGACAAGACTGAAATACATTGTAAACATGGATAAAGTTACATTTGTAGTAAGTTGTGTACCGGAAAGTATCTGTGAGTGGATAGCTATACAGCCTCAAGTGTATAGTACAGTTGGTATTTGAAGTCACAGTTGTCATGTTAACTTGTTTATAATGAGAAATAAATTGCTGGTAATGACATGAGAATGATATGATGTTACATGTTACTTTTGTTGTATCAAATTTATCACACTCAAATTCATGAAGCACTCAGTAGGTGATCTATTCACTCATTTTGGACATGTAATGGAGAGTTTATCAAACATTGATAAATTGACAGAAAAAAAAGGAGAAACCTGACAAATTTTACTATCTGTATATTTGTATGTAGTCCAACACTTGCAGATTTCTACACGAAAAAGTTCTGTCAGTCCTGTGGCAATCTTTTGAGCATTTTAGCGTGGATGTGTAATGTACAATGTACAAAAGGTACATCTTATGAAAAATAAATGAATTGATATAATAGAGAAATAAATATCAAACCTTGCAATTGGCTATTTAGATTATGTTTATCTTATTCGGGGAGATTTGTGAGTAGGCAACTTAATTTTCTCTTTTCTTGTATGCATATCTGGATTTCACTGGAAGACAGAAACCTGAGAATGTTTACAGCAGTTTCTTTTTTGTCAGTGGATGAAATGTGCGTGATGTGCTGTGTCATCCCGTTATCCCATGCATGTGTCTCTCTCTTTTGTTTTCGTTTTTCAGATGGCCTGAGGAAGTATTTCTGTCAGTTTGGAGACGTCAAGGAGTGTGTCATTATGAGGGACACCACCACTAGACGCTCCAGGTAAGGAACGCGGACCGCAACGATCCACTAGATCTACAACGTACCTGTATCTCTCCTCACCATCACTCTCTCTTGTTGGCGATAAAGTCTAACCTGAGAAGCCCTCTTTGACACAAAATTGCATGTTTCTCCATACCCAGGGTGTTCCAAAACATTTTTCTTCCACTTGATTAAATACTCGTGAGGCAACAAGGTCCCCACAGTTGTAGCAGGCAAGTGCCAAGGAATTTTACTGGCCAAGAGCAAGATTTAGGGTGTCCCTCGGCAAGCTGGCCAAAGGGTTAGTTGCAGCATGATTTCCACACTCAGTTTTTGTCTTTTCTCTTTCTTTTTGCCTGCCATCAATTTTTTTGGGGGGTCCTCCCCTCCAACACCTCTCTCTCTCACACACATGTACACATATTGCACAAAACCACAAAACAATGTTTGATTAAATCAAAATTTATTTTACTTATTCACAAAATTAATATCAGCAAGAGGCTGGTTTTCAGCAAGTCCGTGCCATAAAAACTCAACATAAATGTTACTTTAAACTCCTGATAATTAAAAGATTCACAAATATTCCTTAAAAATGCATAATCAAAAGAATTGATCAATTACAAACAAAATTAATCATCTCAAATAATATTGCATCATATTGCATAATATTGATTTAAAAAAAATCATGTTTAAAGCTGCCAAAGAGAATATTTTCCCAATATTTACTGTTTTTTTTTTGTTTCTGCTCACATGAACTAGGGCAACATGTTATTGAAATGAAAAACGTGGGTTTTTTTTCTTAAAATTTGATACAAATGTAGTGTTGTATTTGCAGCATGGTTGTTATCTGTATGGGCAATTTTGACACTGTTGCACCAAAATAATTATCGTTTGAGCCTTCAAATTGAGTTTTTTTTCACTGTACATCAGAATGTTTTTTTTTATATAAGTGTCAGAGGTTAGTAGCCCCATGTGCTTCCTTTCATGGTGTGTTTACTAGTCATTGTGAATTGCTCAAGGCTGTAACAAAGCATTACGGCATGTTAGTTGTTACATGTAAATATGCCATAATCAATGCCAGGATGCATGCAAGATTGAGCAATAAAAGGAAAGGCATTAGGGCGCACCTCCGAACTCCGTGGTGTAGGGTAGGTGTGCCATATAATATTTAGTTTAAATTTACAAAAAAAAAGAAGATGTCAAATCATAATGGCACCTTCAGCACCCAAATCTAGCAACTGAAATACCATGTCAGAAATTTGGCAACTGAAATATCATAATTCAGAAATTTGGCAACTTTAATACCATATTTGATAAATTTGATGGTGCCCCTTGGTACACTCAGTAGTGGACAACCATTGATTTTAGCCTTTGGGAAAGATAGTAGTGACCCAGTATATGTGTTGCAAAGCAGCTATGCTAAGAGTCGATAGATTGTAAAGATGAATATATATTGAAATTTCCCCTTCTTGGTACTGTAGTAATGATTTCTTTCCAGGTTTTGTTGAAGTTAGTAATGGATGTAGTGTGCCACAACTTTATTTTATTTTCACAAATTTGAGAATCAGGAATATTTCCGCTGAACCCAATATCTTTTAAAACAGCATGAACCAATATAATGTGAAATGTTTATGAACAGTGAATTATTTTACGAAGTGAAATCCATTTGATGAAGCATGAATTTTGAAAACAGTGTATTTTTGAAAATTAGGGTGGTTATCATTTGGAAATTGTAGAGGAGATTTTGATCGGGAAGAATGATTATGATTTTGGTATTTACTAGAAATAGTACAGTGTTGAGAATGCTGGTGTTACAAACTTACAGACAACTTGAAATAGGAAAGAATTTGTTTAGAATACAGCAGCTACATTTGTATATAATGAGTGTGCCAGGATTTAGGTATAGTCAAAGACAAGATATTGATGGGAGGAAAGAGTAGGTATAGATGAGAAATGTTACTGCGTGATTGATACGGTTAAGTCGTAAGAGAGGTCATAGCGTAGCGAGTCTGCCTCGTCTCGGGCTACAGTACGTGTAGCTCACTGTCCACAGTCGGCAGTGTAGCTCACTGTCCACAGTCGGCAGTCGTAGCTGGAGGCTGCATAGCTCACTGGGCTGTCAGAGAGAGGGAGAGAGGGGGAGAGAGAGCGAGTGAGCGAGGCGGCCCGTAGAGCCAGGGAGCTGTCAAGTTCAGATGTAGTAGGGCCCGATGGGGATTTATAGTGGAATGTTTCTCCAGTCTGAAACTACAATAGGCAGTGTGGGGGAGTGAAGGGCATCGTGGGGTATGCAAGCTATCCTGCTTCTTCATCATTTCTTGGGGAAAATCATGGCATGACAGCCAGGTTTAAACCACTCCGCTGTCTCTTTCTAAGATTTAAGAGAGTCATCAGCAATTTAGATTTTGTATATTATTTTTATTTTTTGAGCAGATACAATGTATCTCTGGCACCAAGAGCAAAAGTGGATATTTTGATGCAGCTGCTAGCACTAACTTACAAGAATGAGAGTGAAAATTTTAAATTCATCATATATGAATGAAATCATGGAGCTATTAGTCATATCTTTGAGATGAGAGCATGAGCTATCGTACTGGATATTAAGTTTTTTGTTTTTGTTTTTGCCTATGTTGGGAGCAGTGATTTAAACAAAAATGTTCGAGATATCAAATTTGGTCCATATGTGTAGGTCAGTTGTATCACAAAACATCCTACCATTTAAAAATTTTGCAATAAAGCCTAAGATATGAGGAGATATCATGATTTTTCTAAATAAACCATAACTGTAGATGGTTTCGTCTAGAAATATTTTGATTATAACTATTGTTCACATTTTGTATATCTAACAGTACTTAACATTGATTATACTGATTCAAATTTTTACATCAAATAGGTTGTTTCTATCCCTAACACATCTTTTAGAAATATTTTTAAGCGCTAAAGCTGGGTTTTTGTTTCATCTGCAAATGGTAAATACAGTAATGCCTTAATAGGAGACGTATGTGAGCAAAGAGCAGTATGTAGTTTACTGTGGCAGATGTTTCTCTGTAGCCATGCATAGAGGAAACAGGTCATCACAGTGTAACCAAGTGATGAATGATCCTTGCAATGTTGTTAGGATGATAGTTTCAAAGTATGTTATTCTCCATGGAAACTAAGTTTAATGTCCAAGTGGAGCAAATTAAAAAGGGCCATGACACAAACCACTGTTCCCATCTGTTTTCACACTTTAGAATACGATGTAAACTATCTTACATGTGACTTACTTATAACTGGTAACGCTGTATATATATTTGAGTATATATACACATAATATCTTTATCTTTCTGTCTCTTTCTAATACATACACACACACACATATATTTACAATGTGTATATGTTTATTTATTTGTATCCTTCATTTATTACAATGTAAATCCTGTTGGCGGATTGGTCTACAATGTATGTAAATACATTGTAGAGTCATGCAACCAAACATACACTATGTTGAAACAAAATGCCAGTTGAGAAAAATATGCCCTATTGTGATGTCATATTCATAAATAGTGCATTATACCATGATGTACATGTATCTGACGTCATATTCATGGTACATGTACATTCATCAATGACTTGTGTAAAGTGCTATTGGTATCAACCTCATAGGCTACTGTATAATCACATCCACTGTCCATGGTACACTGCACGATCATGTGTGCTGCAATATCATCTAAAAACAAAAAAAAAAACAAAACAAAAAAACAGAGCTAGAGGAATATTTATAGTACAAAGTGAAAACTTTTTTTTTCTTTTTAAATATGTATTTGAAGATACGAACTGTATATGATAAATATATTGTGCACTATTTCCAGCGTCTGATTAAATTGTGGATTCCTCGGTAACAGAATTTGCAAATTTTTTTTTAAAAAGGGGATGCCCCCCCCCCCCCCCCCCGAAAAAAGGGGTGCTATTCCTGTTACATGAGAATCTATAATTTCAACCAGTTAGGGGCTCTCGCAATGCATGCTATATTTGTTTTATATATCTCCCTCTCTCATTGGCAGTCGCTGTTATATTTCTCCTTGAACGAATATATTTTACATTGCCCATTTCATGCTGGGGACAGGTCATAGCCAGATCAACATTGAGCTATTTTTATCACTATTAAAAGCTGTCCTGTGATATCTGGAAGCTGCCAAAAAATTTGGGAATTTTTCGGTCGTCTGATGAAATTTTTGTTGGTACATTGTAAGTTGCTGCGGAGTGACAAAGGAATACTACGTGAGAGCTGCCCAGAATGAAACTGGTTTGCCGAGGGTATTTCTGTAGCCAGTGTCAGCGTTAATGAACACGTCTGGAGTTGGTTATTCCATAGTGTTGTCTGGAACCGAACCAAACAACTTCCCATGGTCTGACAATTACGTGATAAGGGCTGCCAGACATTTGGAATTGAAGAGAAGATAGATGCGGGAAAACATACAGTCCCAGTAAAAATAATCTCTCAAATGTGTACAGCAATTTTCATTTATGATTACACGAAGAACTGTGGAAGATATGGAGAGAATAGAAAATCCTTGATAATTGGAGCTCAGACTTAAAAAACATCTCATGTCCTGGATTATATTGCTGATTTGTTCAAGGCCATAGTGAAATACAAGTGTGGGGACGTACATTTGTACATGTACATGATATGTAGATATTATGATTATAGTGTGGGAAAAGGAGGAAGTGTGTTTTCTACAAATTCTTTCATTTCTCAATGGTAGTGTGGGTGTAAAACTGAGTAGTTTTGGTGGCAAATGTTTTTATCCCCATCAATTTGGGAGTTTGGTTTCTATTACCTCTTATTGCTTACTCCTGTCTGGTAAACATTGTACGCAGAATCATGTGCTTACCTCTTTTCAGATCTAATCCATTCATGAGTTTTAATAGCTGTGTTGAATCAGGGTTCCAACGGACCAAACGTTGTAGTACATCATCCCCGAGAAGAAATGTGGAAAATTGTTCAGAGCCGTGGCTGTTAACCATTGTGATGTTTTGCAACGTGACCGCCTAAATAATGACAGGCGTGGTACACTGTATGGTCTTGATAAAACAATGTGAAACTTTGAGTCGGAAGTTTGTTTTGATCTGCAATTTGGAGGGGATATAAAATCTGAATGTGATGGATATGTGTATGTTGTGATTGACCATCAAGTCCGCCATAAATCATTTATAATGTATGACATTTACATTTGGATATGATAGTAGAGATAGCTAAATAGATTAAATGGATACAGATTCATGCCATAAGTAAAGGGGATGATAGATCGATGGATGATATTGGACAGTTTGATGAATGGATAAAAACGGATGGAGTGGGAGGGGTCACTATACAGTAAAGTGAGTGGACAGACAGAAGGTATACATGTAGTTGACTAAATTCCGAGATCTCCTTGATCTGCTAACTTTATGGTCTAACAAAAGGTGAGACAAGTATATTTGTGCCTCCCTTTATTGTCTTCTTTAACTAAATGTTTTTGTTGTTGTTGTTTGTTTTGTTACTGCGGGGTCCTTTTCCGAAAGCCTCGAGTTCCTTCTTCTTCCCTTGAATGAGAGGTCTCCAGCCTAACCATAAATATTGAACAGGGCCCATGCAGAGAGATAAGCCTCAGGCTTTAATGAATCGCTATTAAACGAGTAGTTGCCAAATAAAGATTCTGCGTAACCTCTGCCGAGCACCTGTTTCTCTGCAGGCTAATTGGGACGTCTGCAAAAATCAGTCCACTTCAACTATTACGCCAAGTCACTGTGATTGGCACCATTCCACGACGTACATTGCGTTTTCCTCCTACGTGGCGGGAGACCGCCATGAGTTTTTGTGGATTGACATCCTCTGCCATCTTGTGTTCGTGGTTATCATTTTTCATCTATTTTTTTCGGCGGATCACCAGTAACAGAAGTCACATGTCGGGAAATTTGATCGCCTCGTGAATGACTCTCCTCTTTCAAAATCATGTGTAAAGTGGTCATGAGGTTGATGTTTTACCTCACAGGACTCAGTCCCATGTATTCATAATGATGTGTGTGGTCTTGTAGAGTCATTTGTCATACATGTAGGCCTACACATACACTATTGTACATACATGACATGTATTTTACACGAGATGTGGCACTACATCAAAAGTAGAGCACACCAATATTTAGCTCCATAGTATTAGTGGTTCAAACAACTTGAATTTCATCACTGCGATGCAGGTCATACCTTCAGTTGCAGTTTAGATATGAATAGGATTGTGAACTACAGTATTTTATTTCAATTCGAATGCTATAAAAAAGAATATATTCATTTTTGAGATATGAAGAAAATTATTTTTTTTGAATGCAAGTCTTAACTTGACGTGCTGTGCATCTGAGCTGCCATCGAAAGTGAGAGCACATCAACTTTTATTCTTTGGGCTGCGTCTCTTGAAATTGAGCATCGCCATGAATGCGATTCTGGACAGTGGGATCCAATGGGCCGTGGCCGCCTTCTTTTGGGATTAAAGCCAAACTGTGATGGGGGGCTTCCCCACTCTCTCTTTTTCTGTCTCTCTACTTATATTATGTGTAGATTTGATGGTGTACTGTATGTTGTCAGTGTGCCGTCATTAGAGCCGAAATGTTCCAAGCAATCCTTCTCCAGTCACACTGGCCAGACATTTCGCAAAGTGTCCAAAGATGTTTGACAAGCCCATCCTTGATGCTGGCAGACAACTTGCTGGATTTTTTCCAGCACCATTTGAGCCAAGTGGGACTATCACATGCTTGTAACTAGGCAAAGGAGTCGAACTTCATCTTGCACAATTGATGGATTGAAAGCTGTTCGCTCATGGTTTGACTATTTTTAACCCGCCGTGTCACGACAGTGACGACGTGTTGGTCCAGGCGCATAACTCGTGAGGCGGACAACATTTCTCCTTGGCAGCAGATTGTATTTCTATTTTACCCTCCTTTCATTTTCTCTTTCCTCTCAATTTTCCTTTTGTTTTCTTGACGGTCTAGAGAAAAGGCTAGACTGAGATCTCAGGAAGTTTGGTTATGAGTGATGCCTGGAGCGTCAGCGATATTCCTGTGGATAATGTTTGCTCAAATGACGGAGCATATTTTCTGCCATTTTAGAAAGGATATTATGTACACACAGATATTGTGTATGTCATTGTTGTGTCGGTGGCCTATACAGCACGCCACAGAGCCCCGTAGCATGCATTAGTTATCGACCACACTTTAAAGAGCACATAGATGATGGAATTGAAAGCTAATGGGACACAAGTAAAGGCCAGTTTAGGCTCTGTGGGCCTTTTTTTCCTACATGCCTCATTTTCCCTTTAGGTCCTCCAGTCTAATTTGCATTGGTTTTTGCAATGACTTGGTGGAGAAGAAACAGTGCCCCTGACTGTATGGGATGGTGTAGCCAGATGTTGTATAGAGCAGTGGTTTGTCTTCCTACCATGAAGGGCTGGCTAGCTTCATGGGGGTAAATGTGATCTGTGGCTGTTGTTCGGGAGTTATGCAAGAACAGAGCGCTGGTCAAGTACATTGTATGGTCACTGTGCATTGTTTGGTAGGTGTGCACTTCTTGATTTTTGGACAATGGGTACTTCAGGAGTAGTGCATGGGCTTATACAGATGCCCACCAAAGAAGCGTATGTATGGGTCCATGATATAACCCTGCCACAGTATGTTCTTCGGTTTATGATGCCCGCCATGTGTGCATTGTGGCCAAACTTGTGCTGAGGGTGAACATTTTGGATGAAGCTGGGTAAGATGTTAATTCATATGCCCCCTCTCCTCAAACATAGAGGCATCGTAAGAGGAAGAGAAGGAAGAACACGACAAACCCTTATGTACACGCCATCAATTATGCCAAGTCTCTAGCTGTTTGATGTTATTGGGCCCCGATTCCTCTCCCCCCTTTTTTTTTCTCTCCCCAGGCGAAAAGACAATGAAGAATTTCGAGTGGCAATCCTGCCAGCAAACTATGATAGCCTTCAGAGTAATTGTGAGGTACTAATGACTGATAGAAGATATTATTAGGGAGTGGGTCTTAGTCACTGGGGCTCGGTAAACAAAAAGCTTGGAGGGACAAACAATCCACTAAAAAAGCGAGTAAACAAAACGTGTTGGGCTTTGTAGGTTGGGCATGAGGGCTCCCCTCCGTCAAACATTTACCATTAGAGCTAGGATCCTAGCCTACAACTTCATACCCAAATAAACCATGATATGCTACATCATAATGTTTAAATTATTGACAGGGGGTCAGAAATGGAGACTACTGTGACTGTGCAGAACAGGTCTATTCCCTCTATGACCACCTGGTCATGTTTATCATAATTATGATTAGGCTTGTGTATCCAGACCATTTTATGAACACATGCATCCCAATTGCATGAGTAAAAAGAAGAGTTTGTAAATGCAACTAGACTAGAGGTCTTGCAGGATTTTATTGAAAGAAGGAAGGTGCGACTCTATGTAATATTGCTGGGATACAGCATGGGGTGATTGTTATGCCAGAAGATAGAAAATGGCTGGGAAAAGAGGCTAGTGTGCACTAATAATCTTATTGTCATTTATGATAAAGCATGAATGTAGTACACTGGGAATTACTTAAAGGGATATGGAAACTGAGAGTCCATGTACGTATGTGTTAACAAAGGGGCCATTGTTGTTACCTCAGCATTTTCCACCCAATTTTCCATCCATCATTACTTAGTTTCAGATTGAAAAAAGTTGGAATATGATGCTTGCATTCACAAGGTAGGGCCTATAGCACTCACAGTGTTACATTGTAGTTTGTGTTACAGTTCATGAAAGCAATGGAGATATCCAAACAGTTGTATATCTCTGCATGGGGGTGGGGGAAGAAAAGGAAAAATGTACTTCGTTGTTACTATGGTGACGTAGTGTTTCAGAAAGTTTGGATGCTCTGCTAAGATTTTACATCGGGTCAATGATACCATTGATATTATGAGGCCAGATGTTTTCAAATTCTGCACGATTAATTGTCTTTACGCTAAGATTCATGATATTCTGCTACATGGAATGGGCACCTTTGGTGTCACAGTTAAAAAAGGGGATATTTGCAGAATATAAAGATTTGTCTTAAAAGTCTTCCACACTCCTCCCAAAACTGGAGATAATACCACCTCACCACTTAACTCTTTTAAGCCCCATCAGCAACAGATATCATCAGTCAGATATTATAGTCTGAAAGGGTTGAATAAGGTGTCAACTATCCTTGAGGGCTCTCAATCATACATTGTATATTCATAGCGTTATGTACACATTTGTGCTGTGTATGCAGTTTTGAGCCTTAGCACTAGCAGTTTTATTAGCATCATGACCATTCTAATGAAATACATTTATCTTTGTTTTTGTTTTTTCTGTCTTGATTTATTGAACTCGTGACATTTGCAGGATATGCGCTGGTGACAAAATATCTGCCCCGCCTCACACCCCACCCCGACCTCACACGGTAGAGAATACGACAAAGAGATTAATTTGTCAACCGTTTCCTGTTCAGTTGATTATTAATCCTGTCAAAGTTGGGCAGAGTAAACAGTCTGACACTTATCACCAGCGTAGAATTAAAGTCTGCATTACGAGGGCTTACCGGTCTCATCTCAAATGCCATGGGTTTTTTCCTGACTCATTGTTGCTGAGGTCACGCTGTGTTTTCGTTATTTTTCGCTGCCTTGATTCTGCGAAGGACAGGCCTGAATTTTGACTGATAAACCAGGGATATTGTTTGGATATTTAATGTTCTCTGCGGATTGTGTGAAAGCCTGATCATTTCATATCTAGCAGACTGCTGCAGACTGGCATTTGTACATGCTCAATTTGCCAGAAGCAACCAATACTCCCTGTGGGGAAAAAGAAATGTGAGATTAGTGGGCACTGGCCTGGTATATACTATAAAATTAGACATTTTCCTATGCCTGCCTGAAATTTTCATGAATTTTGTGAGGAGCGAAGATTTGTGAAAGTGAAATGCATGCAAAAGTTCTTATCTACACAATGCACTGTGGCAACACCAGAAAGAGTCACGCTGCGAAAAAGACCATAGGCTCTGACTGACAAAAGTTTAATGCCACAAGGTTTTCTGGTTTTGCATTAACCCGCTGAGGACGGACTGATTTTGCTTTAACACTTATTTCCCATAGACACCTGCCCAAGTATACTCGGGGACTCGTCCTCAACGGGTTAAGAGTCATTTGCCCCTTACCCAAGAGCACTTTTGGTCAACATTATAGCAGAAATATTGTGTGTGTTATTCTGATGTGGCATGCTTCTTCTGTTTGGTTATGGTGCTATATCATGAGGAGAGGTGGTACAAACTACATTGTCACCTTTTTAATTGATTCTCTGTTTTCATTGGTAGTAGTAAAAGTGATTGCTTGTCATTATACACTTGTATTTTTACACCAGCGCTGAAGGCAGAGCCTGTGCAGGATCAAAGGCATGGAAACCATCATTACACCCTGAGACAAATAATACGTATACAATGTGTAGTTTCAGTATTCACGGAAAGTTCTGCGCAATTATGCTAATATCATGCTTTGTTCCATCAGATGAATTTGATACAGTTTTATGTCAGATTTCTGGCAAATTGACAATATTATGTGTATAATTGTTGTGTGATATTAGTGTAATGTTAGTTCACTAGTATCTTAAAGAACAGATTAAACAAAATATACATTGTACCACCTCACAAAATGTGTACAAATCTTTATAAGCTTGCATAAGAATCATGCAGCACAAAATACACTAACATTTCCACTCTGCAAAATACTCCTCACATAGTAGGAAGTAGGTAGTTTTGAAGGAAGTAAGTTGTTGGAAGTTTCTCTTCCTCCAGCCCTAGCAAGCCTTCTAGCTTACGCATGAGACGTGGCAGTCAGCAGCTAAATTCCTCGAAAAACACATTTCGATCTCTCGCCGTGTTGCTCCCCCTCCTGCATTGACCATTCATAACGAAGACAGTGATTGGTATTAGTGCGATTATGATTAAGATAATGGTTGAGTTAATGATGATAATGTTTGTATAAAGTGAGGGTGATGGGACTGATAATCTAAAGATAATTGCTCTGCCAGTGACAGTGATGATATTGTCAGTAATTTGCAGTTAGTAAATGAAGGGTTTGTCCCACAATAAATGTTTGGGGACACTGATGAAGCTGGTACTCAATGCCTATTAGACGCAAAACTGATGGCTTCGCTTAAGACTGAACCAACACTAATAGGCTCTCCTGGGGTTTTTCTCAGACAATTGCCACGTCATAAAAATGATTTTTTTTTTTTTTTTGCCTGTGCTGCTAAGTATGATATTATTTGGAAACAGTTTGCTTTTGGTTATCAAAGTGATGTTGTTGTTATTTCAAAAATCTCTGCCACTGAGTGAAATATTATACTTCCACGTGCTCTAGGTCCAGCTTAATGGTTTTGGTTTCATATTGAAATATATGCCTGCTATACCGCAAAGAGAAAACAGCTGCACCTTGGAAGAGGAAGCGTGGGGGATTCTTTGTCCAGGATGTTGCGTATTTAGTTCAAAACGGCCTTGTTTTTCCCTTGTTTTTCTCCTTTTTGTTGTATTTGCTGGCTGATGACACCTGTACTAAATTCTGGGCCAGTTTAAGTATGACAATCAGTAGCACATTATTCATCGCGAGTTAAAACATCACGTGCTGGAACCCATCGGATTATGTACAGAGTCTATGGGGACATGAAGAGTCAAGGAGGGAGTGGGGTAATTGTGGGACAGGAGGGGGGGGGGCGGCTCAGCACTATCTGTGTTTACATGATAAGAAGGTGTGCAGTTAATGTCCATTCAGGTTGATCTGGTACAATAACCACCACCTGTAGGATATTTCCGTATGTTTTTCACCCCTGTGTGTGCTAGCTCTCATAAAATGTGATGTAGCCTTTGCCCCCAGTCTCTGGTATATATAATGTTTATCTCCTGAACTTCTTTTTTATTTCTATTTCTGCACCCTTGATGATCCTCACCCTGGTCTCAAGGCTATCTATTTTCAGAAAAATGAATGAGTCACAAATTTAGAGTAATAACAACCCCTCACAAAAAAGTATGTTTGTTTGTTGGTTGCACCTCAGTAAGATTAAAAAAAGAAACAACATCAAGATAATTCTCTTTTTTGAACTTTTGAAAAGGACTATGTCATATTAATTATTTTTAAAAAGATTACAGAGAGAGGTTAAAGAGGAAAAAAGAGTTACGTTGAAAACAGACGGAAGTTCTCATTGTAATATATGTTTTGAGGTGATTTATTGGTGCTATTGACTGTATTTCTTTCTATAGCTCAGCATTCAAAATATTCCAAACAAGCCCCCTTTGTCCATTGACCCAGTTGACTATTGCTGAATACTGTATGATCTTTATTTGTCACGGCATTTATGACCAAGGTAATAAGTCATTTGGTCTGTAAGGCATGTCATTATTCTGGAAGCTGCATAATGCTTTAATTCCAAACAATGCTACCGATATATGATCACAGAGTAATCTAGTTAGGAAGCTCTCAAACCTCTCTCTTTTTTTTTATGCTCTCCTTTTTTTCTTTTTTTTCTTCAGCAGATTCATTCAGTGGTAGATGCAAATTTGTTCTCGCGTAAATGGATGCTTGTACCAGTGCGAATCACTCATTCTGCCCGTTTTATTCGAGTATTTCGGGGCAAAAGCCTATTAAGGCATTGCCGCTGCTGTTCAGCCTTTCATCCTTGGGGTTTCGGAACAAGCTTGTCATCTATTTATGGCTTCCGTCTTTTGCCTAAGCCCGCAGTGTTGTGCAGGTCATGCTGGAGCTGTTGATGGTTGGTTGCCCCCCCCCCCTCTCTCTCTCTCTCTCTTGCAGTCTATCATGTGCAAAGTGTATTGCCCGGTCTTGTAAAGAGGGTGTTCTGCTAATTAATTGTCCGGCAGGTGCACACAGAATGCTGTGTGTGCGTCAAAACCAAGCAACAGAGCCGTGCCGTCAAGAGCATTGTGCTCTCTTGGGGGAGAAAAAAAAGAAGATATAAAGAAAATAAACATTCGAAAACAAAACAAAACATGGAATGAAAATAAAACGGTACGCTCAGCCGGAGTCACCTCCAACTTTGGTGGTGTTCTTTGTTTGGACTTGTATGTCTATGAGGGACTTATCAGTCTTTGAGCCATCCTTCGCAGGAATCCAGGTAATTTTAAACACAGATAGAAAATATATGCCATGCAAACAGGCCACAAAATATGCTACCTCCTGGTAACCATCCCTCAGAGTAATGGATCCTTGTACATATTGTAGGTAGCTCTGAAAATGCACCCATTCTGCCCCCCCTCAAATAGTTATGTTTTTCCATATGTTGTCACAAGAGATATTATTTCAAAGTGATATAGTAAGTTCGTAATTTTTTTTGGCACAAATTATCCACATTTTGAGTGATGGGAAATGAAAATACACCATTATTCTTCAAAACTTATAAGCTCTTGAGTTTATATGCTTCCAATCAGGGCCCCGTTGCAAGAAAGTTGCAATCAATTGCAAATAATTGCTAATTTTGAAACAACCATTCTGATTGGCTCAGGGTCTGCCCTATTAAGAAGACATGCATGCAACAATGATTTTGATTGGCCAGTGACAATCAGTTGCAATTTAAACGCAAAGTTTCTAGCAACGGGGGCCTGCTGCAGGGAGAAGAATCACATTTGTCCAGGAAATGTTCCTCATAACAATTGCTAGGCTAATACAATGTGTTTGTTGTTAGAGAAATGATTTCAACCTGCACTGTATAAATGCAGGGAGGTGGGAAGATTCCCACCTCCCTGATAAATGGCAGAAGTCAGTGTCCAGTGTGACGTATGCTGCCCACTGAGGTTGAATGGACGAGAGCTATCAGATGGTCACTCCCCTCAGCCCTGGGTTTTGGAAATTTTGGCGATGACGTGAACAACGCTCGGTGAAGGACACTATCGCAGAGATCTGCCACTGGATCTGCCCGTGAGTGAGCTCCATGCAAGGTCATGTGACCCAGGGCACGCCGAGTCGCATGCAAGGAAGGTGCGTCTTGTCCACCTCTCGCTGTTAGCAGCCTTCACCCCCCTCCAACCTTTGGGTGTGACCCAACTTGACAAGGGGGGCAGGAAGCAGTGGTTGCCATTGATAACCCCATTCTGAGTGCGGTTCCCTCTCTAACCCCCAACCGTACCCACAGCCCATGGCCAGAACCAGCAGGGGAGAACCCCGTTTCCATGGTAACACACTGCTTCATCAGCTCTGTGGTAGTGGCACATCCTTATCCCTGGTTGCCATGCAGGGCAAGGTACGAATGAACAGGGTTGTGGACAGTAAACACACAATTACCCCCCCCCCCCCCCCCCCCCCCCCCCGATCTGTCAGTCAGCATCTTCATAGATAAATTTTCATCCAATTTCTGGCGTCAAGAGGATCAGTCATTTGGAGTCATGTCTCGTCACCAAGAGCATAATATTCAGAGTTGCTTTTCAGCAATCAGCTTGGAACAAAGACAAAATATTCACAGAGGCAAAATTGAAAAAAATAAACAGCACCCAAAAGCATGGAATAATTTTCAAACTCAAATTTGATTAGCAATGTCAGCTGATGAAAAATATCTTCAATGATATCCTGTACACTTCTATGTAAGAAAACTGCTACACAAAAGTTTGTTTGTGTAGCAGTGGTGTAAAAATGCATAGCAAATTGCGATGCGATACCAGGAAAATTATTCCCTGCAAAAGCCTAATATTAAGAGAGCTCTGTCTTCATCAGTCCATTCATGTATGGTATAAGTTATGTATTCTGAATTGCTGCAGTTTTCAAACTCGTATATAGATTATATTGAAAAAATGAGGTACAATTCTGCTTATTATAAATGCATCAATAATAAATTAATAAATAATAAATGCATCTAATAATGTAGATCATTATTGAAATATATGCTTTGACAATTTTAGAGATGATACAAAATCAGACTCATTCAAGCATGTCTTAGCAAAGTTTTCTACCACATTTTAGTGTGGATAAAGACAGTCATATTGCTGTATTAATGGTAGTAAAATGCTCTTCATCAGAAGTAAGCTCTGTCACAGTGGTATGATAATGAGTAGCGCTGGGACCATGCAACGCTCGCAGCATTGATACCAGGACGAGTTACCGCATGAGTAAGCCGAATTGTGGGTCATCCACATCGGGACCACATGCTTGTTCTGGGATGCGAATTTGCAGTATAGGCTGGCTGGCTGTGCGATTCGGGCAGGGTTTTCAGGGTGCACATAACTGCTGTTGGCACATAGTGCAGAGTGCATCACGGAACCCATAGCAGGGCATGTGTGAAACTCATTAGCTGCGATCTGTCAAGACCACTAGGGCTTCGGCGTGTCTGCGCCCCGTGTTTTCCAACAAACACATTAGTTTTCCGTCTGACTTCACTGGGGCTGGATGCCCCGGCGAGTGCGTTACGACTAATAACGCTTCCGAGGCCCCTATGAGCACCGAGAGAGATGACAATAATGGAGGCTAAGGGCAAAGCATGTTATCGTTACTGCTGGGGTTTATTTCGTAATAAGTACTCCGTGCCTTCTGCAATATGAATTGATGCATGCAGAAACGTCAACATTTATTCATAGGGATGTATGAATCATACACTACAAATCTTTCTCCTTATCTATGTGTGGCCCATGGAATGGTGGATAGAAGAACTACACAAAAAAGCTGATGAAATCACTTCTTTGATGGTGCTTTTCAAAAGCTGCACTGGTTAGGAGGGTAATAGGGTCTTGCACGATATTGTAGTGTCGTGCAAAATACTTGATGGACAAACGATCTGCATTGAATATTGTGTTACATCTAAATCCAATGTGTTTTCATTAATAGCACCTTTAACCCTTTTCATGCTGTGTTTTCCAATTGGCTCAGATGTCTGGAATCTGATTTTAATGATATAAGGGATTACCTAATCCCCCTAATCCCTGCTGTGTCCCTATTCCCTTCCCATTGCACTGTGAGGTGAAATAGCTACACCTGAGTGAGCTTGCCAATCTAAAACTCAAGGTCAAATTTGGATGAATGTACTACCATGTAAATGCTGATTGAGAAGCTTGGCAGGTTACTGTAAAACATGATATATTCGCGGCATGAATTTTTTGCGAATTGGAGCCCACGGCCTTTTTTGCGGCATGAAATTTTCGCGAACTGCCACTGGCATTCAATGCATATAGTGTAGACAAGAACTTTCGCGTGCATTTTAATTTCGCGAATCTTGGCGCTCACGAAATTCGCAAAATTAAAATGCACGCGAACATTCCTCGTTTTACAGTATTTCAAGCTCTGTGCCTTGTCACGCAAAGAGTTTAACATGTGATTACCAGCCCACAGATATCATTCTAAGTCATTCGTGTATTACTTCTTGACAGAAACCTTTTGGGATAGAGCAAAGCTTCATGAATTTGGGAAAATTGTTTCTCATATATCATCTATTGGGACGAAGAAGAAGAATCGATATTCTTAGCCCAATTATGGAAAAGTACTCGCCAAGAGAATTTAATTTCCTTTACTGAATTAAGAATAATTATCTTTCTTCATTTCTGTTTGATATTCTTTATACTGATAGAAAGAGAAAGACAGAAAAAAAAAATGGGGGGGGGAGAGGAAGAAAAATTGTGTTCCACAGAAGTGATTGAGGAGATTTTTTTTTCACATTCATGAGGGACGACATTTCCATACTTACTTTGAACACAGCAAGGTCCACTGGATAAGAAATGCATTGGATGGAATTCATGTGATTAACCATTTGAAACCAAAATCAGAAATGTTTAATTTTCTCAAAAGAGACGTCCATGACTGAAGCAATATTGGAACTTTGCAATGTGAAAAGAGAAAAATGCTAACGAAAGAAAAGAGAAATAAAAGGAGAGATTTAAGGAGACCCGGACGAATTGTGTATCAGTATTCACCTTTCAGGTATGTCGTGATGATGGGTCCCATTTTGGTTGGATTTAATGAAATGGAGAAGATGGGCCCAGCAGTTTTTCAGAGTGCATCTCCGGATTTCACCCTAATGAACTTTTGTCCAGGTTTGAGGGTGGCAAATGGGAGGAATGAATTCGGCACTTTTGGTGGTTTCTGTCACTCCGTAGCAACCTCCTCAATCCCCACACCCCCCCCCCCCCCACCCCCACCTCATCTTGAATCCTTCTCCACCGGCAATAAAATTTCATCCTCAAACACACACCTTCCTTCATAGCGGCAAGAACCATTCTCCACATTGGCGCTAAGTGCTCGGCAGAGAGCTCTAGAAAGAAAAGTGTTACATTTAGTACCTCTCATCGGGAAATGGATGATATCGGGAGAAGGGGAGAGAGGGGTAGAAACTGGAGGATGAGGGGGACACAGTGAGGAGATGGAGATAGGAGAGAGAGAGGAGGAGGAGGTGGGGGGGGGGGAGAGTGAGGAGGAAGATGTAACTCGTTCCAGTTTAATTGTACTTTTGCGCCCTGAGTGAAACCATCACGACAGAAAGATGTCCCACCGAGGGATTCTTCTCCTGAATGGAGAGCTCCAAAGGAAAGTGCAGGAGAGGTGACATGCGCATTGTCCAGGGTCTTTCCCTTTTTTTCCCCTAACCCTCTCGCTCCTTCTCTCGCTCTCTTCCCATACTTCTCTCTCGACCCTGCCTCTTTCTTTTTTGGCTCATCTTTCTCATCCCTGGTGGCGTTCCTGTCTCTCGGCATCATGCAATTTCAATCGGGATGGGAGAAGGAGCAGGAGGAGGAGGAGAGGATGGAGGGATGGTGAGATAGAAATCAAACGGATGAGAGAAAGTACCTGGGAAGCGGGAGCCACTCTACCTCACACCACAGCCCACTCTTGGCCCCCCTCAAGCATGTTCATTTCTCATTTCACGCAATTCTCACCTGTAATCTTTTTCTCACTCTTTCGATATCTCTCTCTCCCCTCTCCCCCCTCTCTATCTCTCTTGTTATTTGCCCTTTCTCTGCCTGCTATATGTTTTATATACCCCCTGTCCATTTCTCTCCCTGTTAGCCTTTTCTCAGGATAACCACATATATTTTTCTCTTACTCTATCTGTCTCTCTCTCGCTTCTTCTCCCCCTCTCTCTTTCCACCTCCTATCTCTCATTCCCACTCGTTCTTTCTCTCCCCCTCCCTTCCTCTCTCTCTCTCTCTTACACACTCGTTCTCTTTTCCCATCTCCCGCTGCCCCAGTACCGTGTGATTCATCGAACCTGCGGCGATTGAAGAAGTAGATTATATTTCATCGGCAGCATAATATATCACATTAATTATAACTTGCATCTGCACTGTGCCCCTACCCAGCACTCCCTCGTGCAGTTGTAGTTAATGAATTTCATCTCGATTTATTACCCACCAGTTATGTGGTTTTGCCCCTACACATAATTGTGTATGTGTGCAGATGTGCATCTGTGTGTTTGTGTGTGTGTGTGTGTGAGCCTCGTCCCTTGAATTTGATTGCTTTGGTTTTTGTAGCAGTGTTTTGCATTTCTCCTTGCATTTTTTTTTTTTTTTGGGGGGGGGTAAAAGAATGAGAAGTGTCCACAAAAAGATTATGTGCATGCTGCCAACTTAGGAGAGGAATCAGTGTCGATGTCGTTCCATCCAATTTAATCGAGCTCGGCAATGGAACTCGTTCTATTCTCGCCGTTCCCTCCGCTGTGCCAACCAATTTCCTATTCATGAATGTGATGCCTGAAATATCCACATTGTGTCAGTGAACTTGAATGATTGCCAATAAAAGACTTGTTTAAGCATAGCTGGAAAGATGGGCATGTGATAAAAGGCAGATTCATCGTACATGTATTCCGGTACTCGCATAAAAAAAAAACAGAAAGAAAGATGTGAGTGATAATGATTCTGGATGAAAGAAGCAAAATGCAAATGAGCAATTGGAGATCGTGAAATTATAGCGGCAAAGCTGACCATGATTTTATTGTGGTACTGATGATTCAGGTTTTCAGCAATGTAATCATCTTAATCATCATATTACATAGATGCAGCCACTAGCTAGCAGTGGGTGAAAGTATATTTTCAGTTGAGAAGAAAAAGAGATAAAAACAAACAAACACATATGTATTTAATTAAAATGATATATAGATTGAAATTTTATAGATTAAATCAATATATGAATATATACATATACCATAGCATATACATATAACATATGTTTATTTATTTATTTATTTATTATTTTGTATGATATCAAAGAGGGCTATACATTGTAGCACTTTGGCTGTACATTGACCCTTTTTGTGCATTTAGGACATACTGTCATTGGCTCTGACCATAATTGGATGTCATCCACACAAAACTGGAAGATAATCCCAGCAAATGCAGTATCTCTGTTATTAGCACATTCTAAAGTGACAACCCTGGGCTTTGCTGTTTGGCATAATGAATGGATAATTCACTTTAGCGAGTGCTTGTGTGTCTATGGGCGTGTGTGTGCTTTGTTCATTTTCATGCCCGAATTATGTTTTTTCATTTCTTTTCGGGGGGGGGGGGGGGGGGGGGGGGGTGGAATATTAGTGAAAAAGTTCTTTGACCTCTCGGACTGAGAGATGCTCAGTCCCACATAGAGGCATTTATTGAGGCACAACACCGCTCTGCTGCGGGTCATGGTCGAAGGCATTGATTGCTCCCCTGCTGCATTCGCTCATGCTGAAACCAGAGCATCAATTTGTGGCTAAAAATTGACCATTTCCCCCTCGTTTCTTATCTGACTGGCCCCTGCACAGTTGACTACTTCTGTTCCGTAAAGTTAAAGATTCTGCCTTCCACATGTACTATACAATAATATGCAGTATGTCTGCTTCGATTACTTTATCACTCACTTTAGTACATCCCTCAAACTTTGTACAGTTATTGAGAAAAAAACATAGAAGATTTAAAACGCCATTTACCGAACAGTACATTTTGAAAACTCTGATCACCAAGGCTCCCCCCCCCCCCCCCCCGCCATGTACGCACTCTTTCGTCCAGGCTTAATTGTCACGATGGTTGAGAAATATCACAAAGTAGGAGCTTTTGAACTGTAATCACTCAAAAAGTGAAACTGAAACATATCTGTTCTATTTTGCTACATTTGATATGCTTGGTGCATGCGAATATTACATATTTGCTGACATGTGTGCATTTTTTTTTGTTTTCATTTTGTTTTCCGTGGTACAGGGGATTTGGATTCGTCACGTTCTCGGATCCCGCCACCGTAGAGAAAGTAATTCAGAGAGGAACGCACGAGGTCGACAAGAAAAAGGTAAGACGGTGATCACCGATTAGCATTTATTGCAGATGAAGAGAGATACATCCTTGCTTAAGTCATACAGCTGTAGAATGATATAAGCATGATATTAGTAGAACGTTGGGTATCTGTTGTGCGTGTGTGTGTGTGTGTGTGTGTGTGTGGTATCTCTGCCTAGCTAATAAACAAACCCCTCCATTTGGGGAAAATGCCTTCGTATGTTAATGATGTTGCTGCAAGGAGTGAGGACATGGGGTAAGGTATTGTGGCTTTTTTTGTTTTTTGCCCCTGGAGATCCCCCTCTCAGCTCCCACATCATCAGCCTCACCAATACCTTTTGTGGAAGTATATATCAAGGGTTAAGCCAATTAACCGATACCATTGATCAGAAAAACATCCACTCCAAAGAAAGGATGGTTTGCAAACCACAACATTACCCTTGGTTACATTCTCTGATGGTGTACAGACAAGATTCTTTTCTTCCATGCTACCACCACCAAAAAAAGAAAAGAAAAGAAAAGAAAAAAAGGAAAGGCTGAGGATGGGAAAAGAGAGATATAACAGACGAGCAGGTGCATCCGTCTCTTTCCTGCCAGACTTGATGAAAAATGATAACTGTGCAATCATAACAACTGGCTGATGGTAGTAACTCTGGGGAAATGTAACCATTTGTTAAAGGGATAGTAAAGTATTTGTGGAGATGAGGATTGGCCTTTTAACTTTTTGCGAGATACCAAGAAACCACTTATGAAATAGCACAGAACATGCCATTCTAAGAGGAATTCAAAGTTTATTAGATGAAGATTGATATTGGAATGGCTGGGACATCTAAAAACAAAGTAAAACAAAGCGGTCGTAATAAATTGTGGGTCCCGCCTTCTATTAGGATCACTCTGTTCTGGATATCTCGGCAATTTTCATGAAATAATTGGTGAATTCCTCTTGGAATTACATGCTCTTTCATATTTCATGCGAGGTTTCTCGTTATCTCACCAAAACAATGTTAGAAATGTGAAGTAAGGTCTTAACCAAAACTATACAATCCCTTTAAAAACTGTCAGAACTTTGCCAGAATGGCTGCTTCTATTTTTCTTGGGGGGGGGGGGGGGGGCAGAGGGGGGCAGGGGAGGGGTTGGTATGAATTAAGTACGAATCAAGTACGAGATCATTGTAAAAACTTGCCTACACTAGACAATCGGGGGGAAAAAGCTACCAACACACACACAAAATTGTATGGAACAACTTGAGTGAATGATGTGAATGGTTCATTGTGTCTTACTTCCTGATATTCATGCTTCTGTAGTAGATTTGTTGATGTATACATGTATAAATGTACTATGAATAGAGATGTGCCATTCAACATCTTTGTTATGGATTGATCTGGTTGTCTTACGATAACTGCCTCCGTAAGGTTTCATACCAGGTAGAGTATGCTGGGTAGTTTTGGACCAGAACAATCTTATATATCAGTGGTCAAAAACTGAAGTGCTTGTGAAGTTTGCTCAAGAAGAGAGGGTATATAGTTTCTAGCCTATGTTTTCAAAGCCAATGTTTTTGAAAGAAAAATAAAGAAAGGAGAAAAAAAAAGAGAATCAAGCAAAACAAACAAATAACAAACAAACAAAATGGACCAAAGCAGTGGGGACAATGTCTACTGTCTGTGACCCTCGTAGCTTTTGCAACTCGTGTTTGCCCCAGCGTACAAAATTGTAATACTTGGCTGAGGTTTAGCCTTGTGCGGGGATAGATTAACATGTGGAATTGCGCTAGATTGCGAACAGCGGTAATTGAGATTTTCACCTGTGGAGATTAGAGAGAGAGAGAGAGTGAAAGGATGTGAGTGATTGTGTGTGTGTGTGTGTGTGTGTGTGTGTGTAAAGTGTGGTCCTATTCTGTTCTACACCAAAGTTGACAGGAGGTCAGTGACCTGACTTACAGTAGGTCCCAGGATTGAGAGAGAGATAGAGAGAGGGAGAGATAGAGGGAGAGGGGGCTTGTAAGGTCAGCCACAGGGAATCAGAGCAGGGTATGTTTTTTTTTTCTCTATCTATATTTTTTCATTCTTTCAGTCCAGGGCATGAATTAGCTAATTACTTACTACTAATAACTTTGTTACAGCTCATGTGTATGTGTAGTTTTGGTATACAGTATTAGGCCCTATCCCTCTTCTCCCCTGCCCCCCCCCCCCCCCTAAAGAAATAAGAAATGGCCTTGCTGTATGCCCAAGTCCAAGAAAAGACATCTGACATTGTCTGTGCACATTTGAATTATAATCTCATAATGCAACACTGTCCAAAAATGTAGCAATCAAGCAGCAGAAATATTTTTGTTCATGGGCAAAGAAAATACCTGTACCTACAATACATTGTCCCACACACCTACTGTTGTGTCGAGTTTAGAGAACATAGTCTTTCCACCTTGTAGCATGCTGTTTACCCATTGATAGTTCACAGTATTGGAACTGCAGATATGTCATAATCATAATTGATGATTTATTTCGTTGTCACAACTATTTTCAAAGTAATTATGTAGCATTCATAGAAGGAAAGAATAATAGTAGGTCAAAGGGGACTTGTTTTGATATGTATTTTGTTGTTGTTGTTGGCACTCAAAGGAAGGTATTTGTCTTTCTATGGTATACTGTTTTTCTGTGTAGCTGGGTGTGTTTTGATGATTTCATTGTAATGTAATCTAATATCCTCTTCCCACCCCGCCCCCCACCTACAAGATGTAAGAAGAGAGAAAAGAATTCCCACTCAGTTCAGTTGCATGCCAGCTAACCTATTGTGATAAGTGCATTATTCAGATATTTATTGGAGCATATTTCCTGTTCCGTGTTTTCCTCTTATGTGTTAAGGATTGGGTGTAGGGAAAGATGTGTTATATTGCGCCTCTCATTTGTTAAACAACAGCTGTGACCGACATATCCTAAATGATGCAATCCTCCATGTCATGTGTTAGCCCTTAGGGCAGCTATTGTGTCCATTGTTTGGCACATAAGTGGGATAGTATATGGCTGGTATACTAGTGAAATGAAATTTGAATGTCATTTGGTATACACCTTGTTGTGTGTGTGTTTGTGCGTGTGTGTGTACGAGTATGATGTGGTTGTGAATCTGGATAGATGCCTGGTATTCCTAGAAATCAGCATTCAAAATGCTGCAACTGACAAATTGCTCTCAATGGTTACCATGGATATTGTCTCCAGTGAATGCGATGAGGAGTCATTGTTATTATTTTTAGCTGCGCTTTTAGCTATGTAATGCAAAATATAAGAAAGGATGAATTACTTTTAAAGGTATATTGGGAAATTTCGTCACTGTAAAATCAATGAAGTAAAAAAAAAAGTATCAGGGAAGGTGAGAATAAGTGTTTGTTGCAAATCTTATGCGAGAAATGTCAAACTGCAAAATGTCAATATTTGTACCATCTTGTAACATCCAAACAGCTTTGTGCAACTCCCTTTCCTATTCTGCCATTTTGTGACCAAAAAAAGAGAAGGGAAAAATAATCTCAGCTAGTGATTCTGTTTACCTGCTATTCAGGTTGAACATTAATTCAGTGATTTATAGACATCATCCTGTAGTCAGCATCTCCCCGAGAAAGAGAAATTTCAGCCCATATTATACCCCACGATCCAAGCACTCATTAAGAGCATCACTTATTGCCTACAAGTTTTTTCTCGGTGTATGAATCCCACCGTTTCTATTAATGGTAATTCTTCAAGTGCCCTCAGAAGGAAAAGAAAGAGAAAAAAAGCCAGCATCATCTCGCTGATGCGGGGATGATCTCCTCTTGCTAGTCAAGACAGCCTGAAGCAATAAAAAAAAAAGAGAGAGAAAGGAAAAATAGAAGAAGATACGGACCTCGTTTTATCATCTGTTATTGCAAATGCGTGCATCGTGGAACTAATGAGGGACTTAGAGAAATCTATTGATGAGAATGACTACAAGCATGTGCTTCACTTCACTATTACATCTCGCCCCCCCCCCCCATTTCAAAAAGAGAGAAAAATATATAGATAGAAGAGGGACATGCAAATGAGCAGAAAGACATAATCTGCAGTCGAAGCCTAGCTCAGTGTCTTACACTTGCAGCTATGAAGAGCTTGTACATGTATGAGTGTGTACAGATGGCAGTATCCTTTCTCGTGTAGAAAGTGTGCATGCATTTAGTGTGTGTGTAGTTGTGTGTGTGTGTGTGTGTGTGTGCCTGTGTTTTAGTGCATACGTTGTTGCCCTGTAGGTTTTACGTGCAGGACAGGGCTAAAGATGGTTTTTCCCCTCAGTAAAGCGTGTGGAGTCGTTTGGAAACGTTCTCATGGAGGGAGCCCCGTTGAGTCTACTGCTGCCGTTTCCCCACAGTCACGTTTCAAGCGTGTACGGGGCAATGCCGTCAGTGCGACTCTCTCTCGTCTTTCGAGAGAGACGTTTCTTTTGATGTTGGTTGTTGCTAGGGGCAGACGCCTCAAATGACTGCTATCCAAAGTAAAGACAGGAAGTAGTGGTGGATAGGGATAGTAAAGGATTTAAGAGAAATGGGCAGGCGATGTTGAACCTTGCCCTACATATGCTGCTCAAGGAGAAAGAAGGTGGGAATACAAGCGTAGGGCATCTGCTGTGAATTGCGGCAAAAACTTCTCTCTACTTTTAGTTTCTCAGCCTCGCTGAATGTAGAAGGTTTTAGTGATACAATTTCGAGAAGATATCGAAGAACAGAGTGGTATTCAGGGAATTGTGACTGTCATTATATTTGTCCAACTGGGGGATTGGATTTAGTCTTGGTCTCAGATAGGCTGAGGTATGCTTCTGCACCCCCATCACATAATGTGCTGAAACTTCACATTGTTATTACAATTCAAAACTCATTTTGAATTCTTTGGCAATCTTCAGATCTGCTATGAAAGGCAGTTTAAAGTCAACTTACTGACAGTGACCCATAAGCCAACTTGCTACTCCAGTACATTAGCAGGTTTTGAATATGTGTGTTTATTAAAAACCACTTTCCCACGATTTCTTTAATACTCATATAAAGTAGAGTTGGTTCCTTTTAATACTTCCTCTACTCAGGAATGGAAATAAGCTCGTGGTTGGTTAGATTTCAACCAAATCATAGGCTATACAGCGGATCTGAACTTAAGTGTATGTGTGAAGCTCACAAATTTGGAATAAGCGGAGAACTAGAGCATATTTTTTTGCCACAGTTAATGTCGTCGTCACTGACTGAGGGGGCTCTTGTGCAGTGCCGACTAAATGCTCGGCGGAACTGATAATAAAAGCGTCCAGTATTGATTTGCTGGAAAGTGACGCAAGGTGGCACGGCCAGTGCCTGTCCGAATATACGTGTCCCGAGAGTCTCGACTGGCCGGTGGTATATTGGTTGTACTCGTGGCCTTCGTATGTGTGTCTCCAAATCCCACTGTCCTCGGCGATGGATTTTAACGCCATGATCTGCGAAACAGAAAGATAAAGAGGAAGAGAGGGACAGAGTGAAATCTCTCACAGTAACATACAACCTAAGAGATGTACCTGATTTTTCCTATGCTTTGTGCATTGCTCTGCAACATTCATCCTAGTCTGTCAGTCAGACCCCATTTCCAGCTAGTGCATTCATAAAAATTTATCAACAATCAAACTGCTCATATGATATATAGCCGAGAGGAAGTGAGCATGACATGCTGCTATCTATAAATATGATATAAAATAGATATATATTGAGTCTTCAGGTGGGTAGAGTGTTGCCAAGGGGTAAGGAAGAGTATGGATACAGGTTGTTTCTGTGGGAAGCGATATGAAGCTACTCCAGCCTCCTCCTCCCCCCTCATCTTCTCTCCCCCTCTCTCTTCCTTTCTGCCCCTCTCTCTTCTTTTCTTCCCCTCTCTCTTCCTTTCTTCCCCTCTCTCTTCCTTTCTTCCCCTCTCTCTTCCTTTCTTCCCCTCTCTCTGTCCATCTCTCTCAGTCTTTCCTACGTTCTTTCACTAGTTTCTCTTTCTGTATATTAGACACGGTCTCCGTAATTACAGCTTTCGTATGTATTCTCGCCTGGTGGTCGCCATGTGTGCTCTGTTCAACACATGTAGCTCCCTCCTGTCTCCGCCCCGTCTCCCCCCCCCCCCCACCCATCTCATCTCTTCCTCTACCACAACCCACGAAATCCAATTAAATGAGAGAAGGAATATAAAAAGTTAAAAAGAAAAAGGAGAATGATAATACGAAGCCACAGGACAAGCCCAGTCTTTTCCAGGCCTCCTCCTCCACTCTACACTAGCAATTAATCCACTTTTCAGAAATCTGCCGGGGATCAATAAAGGCGTGAGACCCGAGCGAGATGTTGCAATCGGGATATCGGTGGAGAGAGGATGGAAAGAGAGGGGGAGAGAGAGAGGAAAGACTGTGTGCGTTGGTGTGACAGAGGGAGATATGGAACGCCGGATGACCTTGGAGAGTGCTATGGAAAGCTGCATGCGTCTGCCATCCACACCATTTCTGCCAGCACCACCGGTCGTCGGGCGGCCCCCGGCACGGCCCAGGGAAGCGGAGCGTGCCTCACAGTCCCTTCTCATATTAGTGATTACCAGCGGGCTGTGAAAATGGTTCCACGATCTCGGGAGGAATGGCAACGAACGCTTGACTTGATGCGAAAATATGACTCCGCCGCCAGTAGCCGTAGCGTGTGAGATAACCACCACTGCTGTGGCGGCAACTTGCAAAGGCGAGTCGGTGGTCGTACTGTATTTACTCCGTGCATAATGAACGAGGTCATGCGCTCGTTGAATTTATATGTGCACACAAATTGGCTGCAGAAGTCCTCCCTCATTCACTGTTGAGACCTACATGACTCACATTGCTCTGAGTCTCTTCTGCACAGAAGAATATGAATGACACTTTTTCACATTTTATTAGTTTCAAGTCTGTGTAGCTGTTCATCCAGATGTCAAAACTGCTATAAACTGAGCAATCAACAGAATTTGCCAGTGACTTTGTTTGCTTTTCTCTGCAGATATGCTGCTGTACATGTACACTGTGTGTACATATCAATGTAAAATACTATATGATCATTGGTAGTGATGTTACTGTATAACAGGGATGCCATGACTGGAATTGATTATCAAATTTTGTATAGAATAGAACAGCTCTGATGGTGAGGAACACTGAAAAAAAGTGTGGTTGTAAAGAAAATTATAACACGATATATTCACACACATACATGTACAAATAGTAGAATGCATACATGTATATTGTACGTGTTTTTATCCATTCTTATCACTACACAGTCAGAACAACTCGATTCCAAACTGTTCACTGTGAAAGTCGTCACTACAAGGTACCATTGATCTTGTGTGTGCAAAGATATCATTCATCTTGTTTATGATGCTGGAGCTGTGAAAAAAGGGCTGCCAGCTTACAGACCTTGAAGCGTAGGGAAACATGGTTGGTGCGATTAAATCGATCGTCATTCGCTGCAGGCCGGGGTACATTCGAAAACCACAAATGGCGCCCGTCAGCGAATATGTGCATCGAGGCGTACGCTCATCGGTAATGGACGACTCCAGTCAAGTTTCTTCGACTGTGTGTGTACTTAGAGATCAGTGATAACAGCTGTACACAATATTTGTTACAGGGATTCTCAAATTATATATAGCAGAGCAGGGCTAGCATTGCCACTCCATGGTATCACCATGCTATTGCGTCTTCAAAGTGATAAGTGAGAGAAACAGAATCAGAGGATTCTGAGTTTGATGCTGTACACATATCCAACGACTCCAAGAGTTTCAGGTGATGAATGGATGCAGTGTGATGTTACCTGAAGCCTTGCCTTGTCCTTGCCTTGTCCTTGCTTGACACAATTCCAAAGATAGGCATCTAGTTTTGTATTTTGTTTTTTGTTGTTTTTTCCTTTCTTGCTTGAATCCTTTATAACGACTGCTGTGCTTTTGCTTTTGTTTTGCCGACCAGCACATCCACTGGCTGGTGTCCTTCGTTCATGTACCGGCTCAAGTGTCGTGAAGCCGGACTATCAATGAAACAGATATTGCTTTACCTTACTCATCCTATCGCTCATGTACAGTGTATTACAGTAGCTTTCACATTGTTAAACCCGTCATGTCCCCTAAACAAATTTTTTTTTTTAAATGGAGGGGGGGGGGGGGGGATTTGGGGAATGAGGGTGATGCTGTATCTATTTCAGTTTTTACATCTAATGTTAGGGTTTCAGAAGGGAGAGTTATAAAAAGTTTTCTTCATTTGAGACCTTTGCAGCTCATATTATTTTCTTTTCAATCAGGGGATTTTTTTTAAAGCCTCTTTACCAGTAAATGTGAAAGTTGTGCGTGATTCTCAAATTAGCAACACATTTAGAAGATTAAAGTTCTTGTTCCTCTCTCTATGCAACTTTCTTTTTCTATGATATTTGAAGGTGTAATGGATTAAACCACTTTCTGTTGTCTTTCTCCAAATTAAGGTAAGCAATGAAAGAGATTGCTGGGCAAGTTGATGGTAAAGTTTGAAGGCATGATGTGTTTTGAACAATTAAGAGAATGGGTCTCGACTCTGATTGGAATCTTCGTAAAGAAAGAGAGTGAGTGCAGTTGTAGTGAGTGGTCTGTGTGCAGAGAGTAATAAGGGAATGTGTGATTCAGAGGACTTATGAAGCACTGGTTTCACTTGTTAAATTTCAGGAATGTTTGGGGGGGGGGGAGTAGAAAGGAGGGTATCCATTACCCCCCCCCCCCCCCCCCCCCCCCCCCCCCCCCCCCCCCCCCCCCTGTTGTTGGCAGTGCAACTGCGAGGTGTGGATGTCAACATGATTGCTGGAATAATTAGTTTGATCGGCTCGGCTGACAATCGTCGATGACATGACTGGGTCACTGGATTTAAGCTGCCCTTGCCCGGCAGACTGCTCACGCGCCAAAATGAACTCCAGACCGTGGCAATAATGCGACAAATACCACTTCATATCGATGGTCCATCAAAAGATCATTCCCGAATGCCTGATTCCGTAAAGCAGACTGCAGATGCCGTACAAGCAGAGCCTTTAAAATGGTGCCCAAGTGCTTGCATGTGCACAGTATCCCCGCTGGATTGGCCGTCTTCACTTTATGCGATATTTCGGGAAGAGCAGCCAGGGATATTGTTTTCAGATTACTCTTGATGTAATCAAATGCAGGCATGACGCAGGTCCATTTTTCCCGGTCAGTTGACCCATCTATGGGAAAATGTCAAATGTTGTGAGCTCCGTCTCTTCCAAATGCCAATCACCGTACGAGACCTTGCGAGCTTTCCTTGTTGGGAGCAATCAGTGCGTGTGTGATTGAAAAGTTCACTCTACTATCTTTTTTCCCCTGTTTTTAACCTTCTCCTCACACATTTTTTTTTTTTGCTTTCGTTGCTTTGCGAAGGTCACTGAAGTATGTCGCCTTGGATGCGTAACAGGTTGATGAGAAAATCAGAAATGAAGGAATGAGTGTAGCCAGTATGTAGTTGTTGTTGTTGTTGCTATGATTGTAATGGTGAGGCAGTTTTCATCTTTTGTCATGCTTCCTACACGTAAAAAGGACCTATTCAGAGGAAATGTCATTAGTTTGATAGAGACAAGAAAATTTAAAGCTAAAAATGTGCATGAAGCTGAGTGTATTAACCCGATGAGGATGAGCTTATTTTGCTACAATGCACATTTCCCATAGACACCTGCTAGCTGTATGCCAGGGACTAGTCGTTAAAGGACAAGTTCACCTTCATAAACATAAGGATTGAGAGAATGTAGCAATATTAGTAGAACACATCATTGAAAGTTTGAGGAAAATCAGACAATCCGTTCAAAAGTTATGAATTTTTGAAGTTTTTGTGCAGTACCCGCTGGATGAGAAGACTACTGCAGTGTATGAATAACTTAGATGTCTCATGCGTACAACAATATAAGGAAAATATAAAGAGAATTTCACAAAATTCCATCTTTTGAAAAAAGTACACATTCCCCTGACTCGTTACCGACAAATGTTATGGGTAATATTATTCCCCCTGCCTTTAGAAAGAGGCAAGTCAAGTGCTCTTTTATTATGCGAAAAAAGTGAAAATATGTTGAATTTTCTTTTACATTTTCTTTATACTGTTGTACGCATATGACTCACAAGCTGTAGTAGTCTCCTCATCCAGCGGTTCCGACACAAAAATTAAAAAAATTCATAACTTCTGCATCGATTGTCCAATTTTCCTCAAACTTTCACTGATGTGTTCTACTAATATTGTTGCTTTTTCTCAATCCTTATGTTTATGAAGGTGAACTTGTCCTTTAATAGCTAGTCTAGGAGTAAGGATAGAACTGTCGGCTATTGAATATAGGATATCATGCTTACAAGATAAAGATGCGCGATTTGCCATGATAGTAGTTTGTGAGAAAATTTGCCCTTTTCAGAGCTGCGCAGTACCCTTTGTTTATATACACCAATTTCCAAATCATCAGTTTGACTCATACCACAAGGTTTAGGGGTCCTTGTATACAAGGAAACATCCCATACACTAGTCTAATGATTCCGTCAAATTTCGTCGGTTTGTAGTAGGCACATCCCGGAGTTGATCTAAAAAAGGCATGTGACACCTTTTCGAAGGCAAGGCTTCAACAGAAATCTCTGTATGCGTATTCAAAGTTTTGAAAATCAAATTGATGAATATAATTTTTGTTTGCAGGCGCAAACATTTCATTCTATGTCATTTTACACACATCGTATGTATGTTCCTGTGGTGTTCATTTTTTATTCTATTGGGCTCGCATGATTTCCTGCAAAGAAGGATAGTGGGTTAAAAACTGAGCAGCATTCCCCCTCAAAAAACAAAACAAAACAACAAAGAACAACAACAATGACACACACATACACACACAAACAAACAAGTGTGTTTGTGTAGATACTTCTCATTCAGGTTCTGAGGATTCAGTTCTTACTCAAGTTTTTAACTTGGGCAGTGAACATGAGACAGAGACGGACAGACAGACAGACAGACAGACAGACAGATAGATAGATAGATAGATAAGTAGATAAGCAGAAGAGATAGATAAAGAGAGAGAGAGAGGGAGGAAAAGATTGAGAGAAGGAAAGAAAAGTAGTACGAGTGTGGGAGGCATGGCGGTTACTGGACGTGTTTCCCAAGCACTCTGGAGGTGAAATCCACAAAATAATGATTGTGGTTTAACACTTCACATGGGCTGCAGAAGTGGCACACACATTAGGGCTATTCACATGTAGAAATTAACCTGGATTGTCATTGGGATCAAGAGACTTTCCACCAATGGCCAGTTCACATTAATGTAATGCACGGTGCCTACAAGTAGTATGAGTGTTGAAATCACCTTCATCAATCAACATTCACTATCAGTGACTGAAGCATGTAGGGATTTTGTGCAGTTTGTGTCTCCGCACTTAGTCATGGAAATTAGTTCCCTGTGCTTTCAGGTCTTGTTATTAAATCTGGCCTAATTATTCATCCTGTGCACTATTCAGCATATAAAGCCATTTTTCTTGAAGTAATGTCTATTCTTTAGATGGTGCCTTTCTTTCAATAGAATTAAAATGTTGTGTTATATAACAAATTTGCCACCTGTTTCATGCATAGAGAGTTTCTTAGAGAGTTTTTTTTTTTTTAATGATGTATTCTTATGCTATTAAAGTCGTGTTGGGAATTTATGATATGTTTCAATAGAGTTTTACCATCAAAGGAGTTTTAATGACTCATGGTCCATCTCAATTCAAAGGCTATCTACAGTTCTCTTCTGTTTTCATTCATAGCTTTTCATCTTTACGTCTATTTTTGTAACTTCTTGCCACTCCCGTTTCAATATATGACAAATACCCTACTTCCATACCCTCTTGTCCCTGAGGTTTTTGTGGTTATGAGGTCAACCATAAGAAGAAATGACAGCTATCCCCACTTTGCAGTGGGTTTGCTGCCCCATGCAAGACTTTGGATGATTATTGCCCCCCCCCCCAAATCCAGTCTCACTCTATTTCTCTTTCTGCAAGGAGATGTCCATTTCCTTTAAAGGGGATGGCTAGTAACCGATCAGTGGGAATCAGTGGGAATGCTGAGGGATGATTGTTCCAATCCTTGTGGGATTTATTTAAGAGTACATTATATATCTACTGATGTGTGAAAATTACTTGCTTCAGAACAGTCTCATATTCAAGTAATGTGCAGATTAATGCCCCGTCACTGACCAGGGATGCTTACCTGGAAACATTAAACTGCACATTACTTGAATGTGAGACCATTCTGAAGCAAATAATTTTCACACAAGAATAGTGTATATAGTGTACTCTTAAATGAATCCCACAAGGATTGGAACAATCATCCTCCAGCATTCCCACTGATTCCCACTGATCAGTTACTAGCCATCCCCTTTGACAGGGTGTTCAGACGCAAAAAAAAAAAAAAAAAAAAAAAAAAAAAAAAAAAAAAAATATATATATATATATATATATATATATATATATATATATATATATTTTTTTTTTTTTTTTTTTTTTTTTTACATGTCACTTGTATGGATGCCTTGTTTCAGTGAAAGCTCTTATAGGAATGAGTCAATGAAAGTGGACTTTGAGAGATAAATTGTGTAAAATTTTTTGTGGCTGCCAATGGTGAGACAATCCTTGTATATCTGGATCACATGGGGGAGGGGCAAAGGTTTAAATATAAACAGATCTTGTTGTGGATAAAGAGGTGTAAAATGTTGTAGAGGATTTTTTATGTGTCGGTGTAAACATATTATATTCCTTCTCCCGTGCCTTGTCTATAAATTTCATTTGCTATGCTCTCTCATGTTAATGTGAAGTTAGAAAAGTGGCGTATTATACTCATGTTGTGTTTGGTTTTCAATCATTTGATATACTTTCCCAGAACTCATAATCATTATTATTATTATTATCTTCATCATCATCATCATCATCATCATCATCATCATCATCATTGTTGGTATCATTATCAGTTTTATTATTATCATCACCATCATCATCTTTACTTTAACAATGACAGCATTGCCAGCGATTGGTAGTAGAATGTTTAAGAAACAAACATGACCATGTGAAACATTCGAACCATATCTGTCATAATATTTTTCCTACCAACCTTGATTAAAGGAGGGCTGTTTTACAACATTGGCAGATAGAGGCTCTGGTCGGTGGTACTGTATAGGGAATGTGTGTCGAGTGTCGTGGTGGTAGAATTGCGAGGCTTGAGAGTCTGTAGCAACTCTCGCTGGGGTCAAGAAGTACGCTCATTCATGAGAAATATATACCAAAGGAAAACGTCATTGAGAAAGCGAGACAAGGAGATGGATGGATAGATAGTAAGATGAAGAGTGAGAGAAGGACTGAAAGAAAGAGAGATTGAAGGAGGGTGTATGTGAAAAACAACATGTAGGCATGTGTACTATACCTACAGAATGTTTGTGTGTAGTAAAGAGCATGTGGCAGACTCATTAACCCTTCTCGTTTGACCAGCACCCTGCCCCCGTGGTGCTATTTATGGTCACTTTAGTCTGCAGTCCCAGGATTCAAGCTACAGGAGGAAGTTGCATCTGCGCTAGTAGACAAAAAGCCAACTTCAGGCATGACTCTGGTCTGTCAGAGATCATTTATAATTATATCTGCAGTACAAACAGTTTTGTTATATTTTTATGTACATGCATCATGTCTTTTATGTACAATTGTGAGCAATTCAACAATCTCATTGCTGCGAGTCATGGTTTCAATAAACCAATAATAATGATAATAATGATAATAATAATAATGATAATGATAATAATAACAATGATAAAATAATAATGATAATAATAATAATGATAATAATGATAATGGTAATAAAATAATAATAATAATGATAATGATAACAACAATAATAATAGTATTAATAATAATAATGATAATGATAATGATAATGATAATAATAATGATAATGATAAAGATAATAATAATAACTAGAGAGGGGCCGTCAAAGGCGGCAGACCCACGCCTTGTACAAAGTCGGGGTAAACATACTGTGCATTCGGTCATCTACCAGAATTCGGTCACTTAATTGCCAGTGTCCTTTATCACCAGCCAGTGCGTTCTACCAAAGATCGTACACTGAAGTGTACGATCTTTGGTTCTACAGTCACATCACACGCAAATCACATTATTTCACATACGGTAACACTCATTCACCACAGGAAAGTCCTTTAGTCTCCTCCAAAAATCCATCGAAAATCCCAAATTCCACCGTCAAAAGTGCAGATTCGGAACTTTTCCAAGCGCGCGGGAATTAAGTCCAGTTTTAAGAGTATTGTCTACGCGACGGGTCGCCGAAAAAGCGCTAAAAAATCGAGAAATACGCCGTTTTCTTGCGGGATATTTTGCTTATAGCAAGCCGAGAGTGTGTTGTTATCAAAGGTCGTATGAGTGTACGATCTTTGATGGTATCCACAAAAGCGCAAAAGAAAAACAAAATTTACGTACCCCCTAGGCAATTACCCCTATGATTAGTGTCTACGGGAATTATTCAATGCAAGGGTTAAATGCAAATGTCTACTGCACCAGTATTCGGTCACCAACGAGCGCCGCAACGTCCCCGATGCTATTTTGCACCAACAGGGTAGAGCGCGATGCATTTTCAGCGGCCTTGCACACGCATTGACATTGAGCGCGCATATCGTGCAGTGTGACTGCGACCGAGCAAATGCTCCTCCAACGAAAAAAAACAATCAATTTTAATTTAAAAAATCATCAAAATACGGGCCAGTTTGTGACGACGGAGAACGAACTTTCATAAATCCAGAAGGACATAGTCCTTCAAATAGGCCTAAACGTAAATTTCGGAATTCTTACGAACATTTGAGCAGCGAAGTCCGATCGTTTGGGAGTTAATGTTTTCGTATGGTAGCGGAAAATCGCAAAGTGAGAAACGGGAAATTTTCGGAGTGGTCACTATACCATGGGGTCAAAACTTAAAGGTCGCACAGAATTTGCAAGGGTCAACCGATTATCACCAAAATCTAATCGATTCTTTCCTGTCATTATCCAGACATCCCCTGAACATTTCGTGCAAATCCGTTTACCCGTTCTCTTGTTATCTTGTACACAAACAAACAAACAAACAAACACACAAACAAACAAACAAACAAACAAACAAACAAACATACGGAACCCTTTACATAACCCCCTGCCGATTTTCATCGGCGTGGGTAAAAATGCCAGAATCGATAGAGGGCTACTATATGAAACAAGAATAAAGAGAGAACACTGTTGATGTTCTTGGCAACAGACTTGTTCATTTTCAAAATCATCGGCAGATAGGATCATGATTTTATGTTCAGAAACATTTTACTATTTTTGTCGAGATTATTTATGAAGTAAGTCCAGAATGATCTATTTAAATTGCTAGAAATATATTGAGCACTCTTTCTTGTCGCTCCATGCTTTTACAGTGAAGTCTAGACAGGTGGGTTTATAAACACAGTTATCAAAAGAAAAAAAGATACACACAAGAAACCCCACCCTTGTCAAGGTTTTGACTGATTGTGTTTATATTTTGGAGTCCCTCGTGGAAAAACTGTGCTCCATTCCAACATGTGCGAGGCAGCCACACTCTTGAAAGCAATGCTGGCTGTTTGTGTTTGGTGTTGGTCGACTGAATTATGTATTATTGATTCCCGATTGATTGAGTTGTGGCTAAACAGAGCCACATCCTGGACCTCACTGGTGAATTATATGTGATGTGTTTTGAGGATCGAAGGGAATCCAAATTAGATGTGAAGCTACAGAGTATGTAAGGATAGGCCACTACAAAAGACTTAAAAGAGTTTAAATCATGAGGGTTTGTTTATTCCAGGATGGTTTTCATCCAGAATTGATTGCAAAGGTATCCAACAAGCCTTGTATTGTTTGTGTTCAATGGTTTGAAGATATTCTGTCATTAGGCTTGCATTTGAATGTGCATTAAAAGCTTTACTATGGGAAAGTTGCCCCTGGTGTGGAAATTAGAGGGTGTAGATCTAATTTTTGATACTGTTGCTGTACAAGGTGTTGGTATAGCCAGTGATAATGATATAAAAGTAAGTATTTTAGTTTGAGATTACTGCTCAAACTTTGCCAGAGTGTAGTCTTTTTTTTAAATTCAAGAGTGTCACACTTGAGAGAAGTCTGTAGGTGTGATGCATTGTTAACCTCGTGCCCCCTTTTCACCATTCAGTCTGTTCCTATTTCCAAAACGATCATTAGGGAGTTTGACTGTAAAGACTAATAGCTGCCCCGCATTCAGAGAAAGGCATAATTAGGCTACCCTCAAGACCGAGTCATTGTTATGTGCATAAAATGCTCTCCGTTGCACAAATGGAAAGGTTATTCAGTATGTCGGACGAAGGTTTCGGGTCATTGGTGACCGTTGGGCATTTATTCATAAATTCATATCCACAGCATCTCCTCGCACTCTGTGTGTGTGTGTGTGATTGATGGTTGATATTTCAAAAGTGATGATGAAAGAATAACCCAGTTAATTGAGTTGAAATAATGTGTCCTGTCGGCCACAAGCATCCAGTGAAATTTATTGACATTTAATATTGTGTGACAAAACATTTTTGGTCTTTGTTATTATCATTCATGTTTCTACGTAGTCTAAGATTTTAATCCCCAGTAATGGCAGATCATGTCACATTCTGTATATCACATTCTCAAACAATTTTGACTGTTTACAGTTTGTATGCCAATCCTTTTTTGATGTATCAGATATAGGCCTATATGTACAATTCTTGCAAAATATAACCTCTGTTTAGCTGAAGATTATTAACCACATCTATACATTGAAAAAGCTTTAACATACACCGAACATTTGGGCGTGTATAAGATCAGTGCAGTCGCCTTTCTAATTGAATTTTTGTGTTTGTAACTCAAATTTCATAAGTTAAAACTGTAGCATCTAAAAGCAATCATCTTGTTGCGCCCCTACAGTGTATATGTACAGGATTGTATTTTATAGGTTCATTTGTGTTGGTGTCTCCTCCCAATGTGAGGTCCAATTGTTCAGAATATTTCTTGGTGGCTTGCCATTTTATAATTAAACACTGGATTTTACAAAAACACTCATTGATTGAACAGCCCTGCCAGAGTTTTGCTCATCCTCGGGTCTTTTCGTGTTGTTTTTCCTCATCACTACATTGTTGTTCTGTGGATAATGTTTCTGTCGCAGACTTGCCTGAATGCATGTAGTGGTAATGGGTGTTTTGTTTTGTTTCGTTTTTATTTGATGGCACACTATCTGAATGTGTGCCAATTTCGTGGAAATCGTGTCTTTGCCACTGCAGCTGCGCACCCGCAGAGTGGTGCTCCTGCCTCGATTGTTATGACATCCAACTCCCGTCTTGTAGCATCATTCGTCTTCCTCGCAAGGGCCAGTTGTGTATCATCCCCCTCAATAAACTGTATCACCATAGTCCTGCACAGTTGGTCCTTACGGCAGCAATGTGTGCGTGTACAAGCGGTTGATGGCAGATGAGCAACAGACTTGCATTACTGCCTGCAAAAATGCCTCGGCAGAGGTTGGTTTACCTCTCGAAACGTCGTCCAGCGGAAAGGAGGAACGATATACATTTCAGATGTGCATGTGTTTGTGTGCATGTGTGTGTGTGTGTGTGCGTGTTCCTTTTGAGGAAGTCCTTCCTTCAGTGATGTAGTCTACCAACCAGGAGTTTGTTTGCATCTTTGCTCATGGAAGTTTCTCTCTCTCTTATCTTGGCTTGTTGTCACATGAAGACAAACCAGCTGGGTTTATGGTAATGCGATGATTCCTGTGCTGTTTCCATCTCCTTTGCATTTCTCCAGTGTCTTTTGACTTCAAGATCATGATGGCTTTGACATATGGCAGTGGATAGGGTCTGATTGTGGAGACTAGCGGTGGCCTTGAACTCGAGGCATGGAGTTGGATTCGCTAGTGCCCTTCTGTCTAATTGTGCCTTGTGTCGGGTGGGGCTACAACATGGCACTGGAGAATTGGGGGGTTACAGCCAGTCGCTGGCATTTTGACGAAAAACCCCTCATCAAATCAAGGTATATATGGGAGCGGTGCGTTGCATCCGAGAGCGGGCTGAGAAATTATGCTATGAATTCGTGGGATGAATTCTTAGTACATGGGGAAGCAAGGCAGGCTGATATACCCATCTGGTTCGGTGAAGTGAGGTTCGGATGGGAGGTCGTGACTTGTTTTTCTTGTTTTTGTTTTTGTTTTGCTGTCCAGTTGGGGACAGCGTGGATGAATAGTATGGGGCGGGTTTATGAATGACAGTTTGAAGGGAATGCATACATTTAGAGCTGTTTCTGAAAGCTAAATCGGGTCCATTGATATATGTGGAGAGACATAAACACAAACAAACAAACAAACAAACAAACAAACAAGAAGCAAAAAGGTCGGATGCTTGTTTGGGTGGTTGGAGATCCCGGCTGTCGGCTGCAGGGAGAAGGCAGCGAGCCAAATTGTTGTCAGCGTTCAATGCACACAGCAGGGTTACGGCGGCCACAAGGCTGTTTGGTAGACATTCACAGAATGGTAGCCTGCCACGACAGACAATGTGTTCAGACCCGAGAACAGGAGGGCTGCATCTGAGAGATTTACGTAAACCCCTTAATAACCTCCTCCAAATGCAGCAAATCTCCCTCGCTAATCATATCTGCATTTTTATGAGGAGATATACGTACAGGTCTGGGGAGAATGCCTCTCACCCACTCACCAATGTGCAAGGGCGCGACAAAGTTACTCTTAGCTCTTCAACAGGATAGACATCATGCAAATCTTGACCTTCAAGTTCGGGGATATTTGAGGTTGTTTGTGTTTAAGTGGTAACCCCCACCCCCTCCTGGATACAGCTACATGTGATTTAATCACTTCACACATCAAGACTTTTGTTGGAAAGTTCACACACATCTTTATTCAGCACCATTCAGACGTAGTCTTCAGGTAGGAAGAAAGAAGTTACAACTAAGAGGATGGTGAAGAAAGTAAACAAGGGATTATCTCTTCAGTGCTGGGTCAAAGACATCAAACAAGATTGTGATGATAGAATAGATATCTGTACTGTTGAGTGCTTTCGTCGCCAGAAAGATTAAGAAAAAAAATGCAACAAAATGAACTTTAATAGCGTAGCTCTATAGTGATAAATGTATGATGTCACAAAAGTCATGAAAACGGGCCTAAAAAGAAGCCATGCCCCCAAAATTCCATCTGTACTGTCATGACCAGCATCGTCTTCCAACAAAGTTGTACCCATTCGCTCAAGATGGATCATTATTTCACTCTGCGAGCAAGGTGAACATGATTATGGCGAAAGAGTGCCAAATTTTGGTGCTGTTCGAATTTGCAAATTAGTTTCAGCCAAAAAAAATCCCAAACAACAACAGCAATGAGACTTTGCCCAGCCATAGCAATCGCATGAATCTTTACTCGACAGAAGGAGGATTTCTTAGCAGATGCAGCCCACTTTAGTGAACATATGTGTATACTCCACCTCCTTTCTCCATCTCGTTGCCACGGCGGCGAGATGCCGGCACTGTTGATGTGAACACAGACTTCCGCAGCTCGCTCCAGCCCCCTCCTGCCCGCATCCCTGCTGCGACGCTGGGAGAACACGGTTCCTACTGCATCTCTTTTCCTTGGCCTGTCGTCCTCCAGCAGTGGAATGCCTGGCATGTGATGTTGTCTGATACTCACGGGCACAAAATGAAACGAGAGAAAACGTGGAGAGAGAAAAGCTGGCATCCCCCCAGTGAGACTGCCTGCTCTGCCTCTTCATTAAGATCTTCATTATTGTTTTGTTTCTCTGCGCTTGTTGTTTCTCCATCACCCCCGGCTCAATATTCCTGTCCTCTCCTGAAAATACCCAATGATCCCCAGGGTTTCTCTTTAAGCCAAAAGGGATGGGGGAATATGAAAGCGAAAAGTATGGAACCTGTGGTATTTCTTACCGGATTATGGGGGGTTCTTTTCTGTTTCCCCGTGATGAAAAATGTCTATCTTTGTGGCTCCCTGTGTGTGTCAATAATCATAGCTGATTAGAGATATGGCAGTTTGTATTTTCCATGTACTGGTAATGTGAAAGAAAACCCTTGCATCATTTGTTGAACTGAATGATTGTGGTCTGATAGCAGGGAAGAATGGAAGTTGCACCATTGATCCTCCGATTGTCCTGCTGTTTCCTTTTGTACCACAGCAGACGTAGAGTGTGTGTTTTATCACAGAGGTTGCTCTGTGGGCTGGCCATTGGCACACGGCATGAGAGGGGAAGAGGGGAGAACGAGCAAGATGGAGAAAGAAGGAGGGAGGGATGGAAAGAGGAGGAGGGGATAGAGGGAAGGGATGAACAACTGAAATGGTGGCTTGTACTTAAAATCGATGTCATCGACTTGGTACTCCGAGGTTAAATCACCAAGGTAAAGAATGTTTATGGCTGTGATGACTGCTTTGCAAAAATACATGTAGGAGCAGCCAATGTTGATGTGCATCAGTGTACTTTATATCTTGATGGTACATGACAGGGAAGGCATGGGACCAAGGACTTGTCAGGATTGAATGTAATAAGCACTGTGGTCATCACTCTGTGATGTGTTAGTGTGTAACTTTGTGGTTGCCATGGCAGCAGATCAATCAATACAGCCATGGAAAAAAACGACAGGAGATGGAAAAGTGTGTGTGTGTGTGTGTGTGTGGGGGGGGGGGGTGTTGGCGGAGAGGGGTAGAGGGATGGAGAATATATATTTAGGGGTGGGGGCTTCTCTGTCTCCAAGGATTTGACAAGACGTGATGGATTGACACTGTGTATGCATAATGGAAATGTTTGACTGTAATGTAAACATGGTGCAATACACACAGGGGTGGCACCTTCAACCTTCTGTATACATGCTAAAATCTATCAAAGCTACCCTGTCTACATTGTACATTCCCTTGTAGAGAGTATGCAGACCTCATCGTGATCTGACGCCATGTTGAAGTGTAGTCTAATGATATATAAATTGAACTCTGATAATAATAGAAAGGGTTTTCATCATTCTGCGGTTATTTTCATTTCTGTCTGTGTCTTAGCAACAGCGTAGTATGCACACTCCATGAAAGAGCAAGTTGTGCTAAATGGCAATATAAAAAAAATGAAAGAAAATCTAGAAAACTCTGAAATCCGGGTGAACTCGGTCATTTAGTGATTTCCTCCACAAACTAAAACTCCATTCCGCCATTCCTGCTTCATCAGCCCTAAAACAAATGAAGTAGTCTTGGAAAGTCAATAAACATAGCATCAGGTTTCATCTATAGACTCCCACCCCCCCCCCCATTAATTTCTTTCCCAGTTTCACTTTCAATGTTCATTTAACATCAGTCAATATGACAGAAACTTGAAATGTTGCACCTTTGCAAACAAAATGGCTCTGGTTCGATGGTTTCATAGAGTGGTAGTAAGTGGCTACATGTATACACTACTTATTCTAAGAGTTTTAACAACATTGTGAGAATGACAAAACTTTGAAGATTCCTCCTATCAAAAAAAGAAAAAAAGAATAAGGTATTCAACAACTTTAATGTAAGGCATTAATGTAGTTTTTCAGAGGCATCCTAAAACAATTATTTCTCGAGAAATTGATTAATTGAATGCAAGGTCACCCATTTTAGATTATGTCTTTTCATTTATGATACAAACTGATGATAAGAGAGATATAGGCTAATTGAACAAAAATTTGAGTTTATGAATTACATGTACATGTATACTGAGTGTGAGTTTGAATTTATTTTGTAAAAATACATGCAGTGTAGATGCTATAAGGAGGAAATTTTCAAATTTGACCTATATTTCAAATTTAGGTCAGAGTCAGTTCCCCTCTGAAAGACTAATCAGTGAGGACAAAGTGCATTGCCTAGGGGCACAAGCCTGGCTGAAAGGGGGGTAATGTAGAACCAGGGACCTTATGATCAAGAGTGCATCAAACTTTCTGCCAAACCACTATACAGTACCTCTTGTATTATTTCTTCTAAAGTTTTCCAAGCTGCTTCTTCTCTCTTATTTGTTCATATTTTACCTGATTGTCAATTTGATTATATTACATATAGTGAAGTACTCTTTGTATATGAATATAATAGCTATGGAGCTTCTTTACCATTCCTCTTTAGCTAATTTGCTCATTTTTGTAAATATTTTAAATGGTTATAAATCATTTGTCCACACTTTGTCGCATATTGCATTGTAATGGTTTCTATGTATACAGCATAGTGATTATACAGTGTATATGTGTATATACGCACAAACATATACATATCTACAGCTGTATGTATACAAGAATTTTGTATGTGTGTGTTGCAGCAAACTCCTGTAGATGATTGTCCACGTTAGAAATGGTGAGATGATTTCCGCGTGTTACATAAAATGGAGCTGCTTAAATTGGGAAAAAAATGTTAATGCTCATTCTGGAATGTATGTTCAGACAGGAAAGGAACCAAAAAAAAAAAGTACATCCTCCTTGGGTTGATATACAGGACCTTTGATCACACAAACATAGCCAGGAGAAGTACATGTATCATGGAATCATGTTTTTTTTTTCCGAGAATTCGACTCCAGTGGGGCCGCAATTTGCTGCCGCTCTGCATAAATTATCTGGGACACATTTCCTACGTGTGTGTGTCACATCACCTGCAATGTTTAGATGATGTTCTCGTTATTCAATTCCGGCGTAGCGTTTCCTGCTTCATAAATCTTGACAAAATGTCGGGGAACTGCCGCACAAGTTGCGTGCACCTGGGAGAGCTATTCGCCCTTACAGTGGGCTTTGAAAGCCTTGCCTGTCATAGCAGCTTTTAAAAAAAAACCCACCCTGATTATCATACCATTTTGTTTTTACATCCTTAGCAAATTCGCTGGTTCTGTGAGTTTTGTAGGCATTTTTACAGAAGAATGTAAGGTTGTAGACTAATAAGAATTGGGAGTTTTGATTCATATATTTGAGGTAAAAGGGGCAGGGAAAGAGTTAACGTGCGCCAAAGGTCATGTGACAACATGGGAAGGAAGTGACAAACATGACCGCTCCGGGCAAACGGTATGAAGTGCAGCGTGCACTAGAATAATACTCTTGTGGCAGTATGTGACCCATTTTTGCGGCCGAAATGCAGCCCCGGGTCGTTTTAATTTTAATAGCGCGGCGATTCAAGCTGTCTTTATGTAATAATGCATGAATGATTAGTGTGTACATGTCAACTTAATCTCTCGTTTCTTCATCTCTTTCGTGGCACAGTCGTGGGGCTTAAGAGCTCTCCCTTTTTCATCGTCTCCTTCGGGGAAATTGACCCATTTTCTTATCCATCCCCTCGCAATTTGCAACTCCGTTTGAAATCTGTTCGGAAATGTCATCTCGAAAAATATTTGGGTCAGCCCGGGTATTGTTTTTTAGCCTTTCCCTGCGAGTTGGAGATGTGGCCCCCCAAAATATGTGGCTTCGCAGATGACGAGTGAAGATGTGCAAAAACAAATCTTGTCGATGTATTTTTACATGGTTTTCTCTCTCTATCGAGAAAAATGAAATTGTGCTGCTTCGAGCCTCCAGTTGCCATAACGAGAAGAAATATTGCCGAATAGAGGGCAATAAATCTTCAGCCCAAAATGTCATACTGTGACCCCAACATGTCGACGAACTTCGTGTTCAAAGCACATTGGTGAATGTTGTGTGGCAGGCATGTGTGTGCGTGTGTGCGTGTGAGTTGTATTTGTGTGTAGGCGAGCAGGTATCAAGTGAAAGAGATTTGAATGCTGATCATGGTGACGATGGAAATATTGATGATGATCTTGCAGTGATCCCGATCTCTTGCATACCTAAATGTCTGACGAGATAACTTTGGCTAATTTTGAAAAATAAAGAGAAGCTATGTTCAAGATTATTGAATTGTACCGAATCATCATTTTGCAGAGGGCATGGGGTTAGGGTGGGGCTCAATCTTCCAAAGACTAGTGTGAAAACTCCAAATGCACCTTCTGCCTGAAACAACATCATGGTTTCCATGGAAACCAGATTTGTTTTCTTTTGGAAAGCATTAATTTTCTTCTGGCAGGCCTCAGGCCTCTTACATGTCAATATACCCCATGGTACAACTTTTTGAGTTGTGGGTATAAAAGACCAGTGAGTATGAACTGAGTGAGGCTGTCCAATCATATGTGTAGGATGCTGATGAAAATCACAGGGTATCACTGATTTATCACAAGGTGTAGAACAACACCATATTTTAGAAGGGATAGCAAGCTATGGTGTAGATTAATGGTGAACAACAGGTGTATTGCAGGGTGTAGAAGTAATGTGTAGGATATACGTGTAGCAAGCTATGGTGTAGATAATGGTGAACAACAGGTGTATTGCAGGGTGTAGAATGTAATGTGTAGGATATAGCAAGCTGTGGTGCCGATAATGGTGAACAACAGGTGTAACACAGGGTGTAGAATATTATATCAGGATATAGTGAGCTATGGTGCAGATAATGGTGAACAACAGGTGTATCACAGGGTGTAGAATGTGATATACACGTTGTATAGGATGTGGGGAGCTGTGATGTAGATAATGGTGTATCAGGGTGTAGAATGTGATAGGATATATAGCAAGATATGGTGTAGATAATGGTGTATCACAGGGTGTAGAATGCAATACAATGGAGGAGATGGGGAGCTGTGATGTGGTTAATGGTGCACTACAGGTGCATGGCAGGTTGTAGAATGCAATATATTGGACGATATAGGTAGATGTGCTGTAAAGCTTATTTACTTGCCCTCTTCCTCCCATATAACCCCCCCTCCCTCTCTCTAATTAAAAAGAACACCAGCGCCATGTAAGCCCGTTCCGGGCATTAATTCCTGCTGTCACGTTCAAATATTGTATCAGCTGTTGGCGGTAAACAGTGACCCCGCATCTTCTCCGCGACACGGGGCAGGGAGAAAAGTTCTGCTCCCATCAACGATCATTAAAGGGAAGGTAAACCCCAAGAGCAATGTGGATTGAGTGAAAGCAGCAACATTAGTAGAATACATCAGTGAAAGTTTGAGGAAAATCGGACAATCGATGCAAAAGTTATGAATTTTTAAAGTTTTGGTGTTGGAACCGCTGGATGAGGAGACTACCAGAGGATATGACATATGAGTGGACAACAATACAAAGAAAATATAAAGGAAATTCAACAAAAATTCATTTTTCTAGAATTATGAACGAGCAGTGGACCAACCGCTTTCAGAAAGCAGGGGGAATAATTGCTACCCTTAACATATGTCAATATCAAGTTGAAGGAATTTGTAATTTTCATGAAAAATAGATTTTTGTAGTATTTTCTTTATATTTTCGTGGTATTGTTGTCCACTCATACGTCATAACCTCCAGTAGTCTCCTCATCCAGCGGTTCCAACACCAAAACTTTAAAAATTCATAACTTTTGCATCGATTGTCCGATTTTCTTCAAACTTTCACTGATGTGTTCTACTAATGTTGCTGCTTTCACTCAATCCACATTGTTCTTGGGGTTTATCTTCCCTTTAACATCAACCTGGCAGTAGCAACTTGGAGGGAGGGGGTGGCCCTGCGGGAAGGGGGTGGGGGAGGGGGGTAAGAAGGAACAGAAGATGGGGAAGGTGCCTTCTCATGGTGTATTTTGGGATGCAATACAATCAGAAAAAGCATCTTACCCTTGTCAGGAGAACCCACTTCCTCAGCTTTCCCGTGTCAGCTTCAATCGTCGCTAGAATAGGAAGCCCGGTTCGGGAGGATGCGCGCAACTTCTTCCGGAAATGAAATCTGCAGCACCGCATCTCACTCTCCCTTTCCCCTCTCTTGTTATTAGCCACCGATCACGTAAAGAGGTGAAATCCCTTCAAAATTGCAAGTTTACGGGCGCAGGGCTTGGCAGGCATCTTCACTTGGTATACATTGGTCCACTCAAGTGTCATATCCTATGCCAATTTTTATGTACATGTAGTCTTTTGAAAAGAAAAGAAAAAGTATTTCTTACGCTGTTAACATTACCTGTTTCCATATTTTTCCCGTGAAGCTATTCTGTAAAGGGAGTTCAGAACCTTTCCTGCCTTTGTGTTTTGTCATATTTCTTTCAATTGATTACATGAAAAAAAAAAGAAAGAATGAAATCATTCGATAAATTGTCTCTTTTCTTTAGATTGTAAAAATTTGAAGCTTTTGAAAACCACACTTGGGCTTTAAAATGAAGTAGGGCCTACAATGTGCATACTCCAAGTGCATTATTATGTTTCTAAACTAATGTATGCACACACACTCACACACACACATACATGCACATGCACGCACACACATACATTTATGTATTTATATGTAATTATATATATTATATTCTTCTTTTCTTTCTTTCCTTTTGTTTGTTTTTGGTCATAACGAGAGGGACGTTGGGTAGGAAGTAGTGAGCATCAACAGGCAAACATGCCAGCATGGTGGGACTCTGGTTTCCGCACAGTGTGATTGTTTTTCGTAACTCAAACCTCGGGAACGCTCACCATCTGGCCCTATAAGCAATGACCTTGCTTGAAAGGTCTTGGAAAACAAGAAGAAGAAATAGTAAAAAAAAAAAAAGATGTAGAAAGAAAGGAGACAGCCCTGTAGGAAATGTTAATAGATCTTGCTTTTGTAGGGAAAATATGGATCATGTGTATTGCTGCCTGGGACTATGGGAGGAAAGAGTTTGTGTCCAGTGGGTTAGGAATGGTGCACATACTGTCAGTATTACTACTGTAAGTGCAGAATGATTTGAATTTTATGAGGAGTTGATGTTTTGATTACAAATTTTCTTTGATTTTGAGCAAAAATAAAATTGATGAATAATTGAACAAGGAATTAAGTAAATGGATCTATAAATATCTGGATAAATGAATGAATAAATCACTGAAGATTGGAATTCCTGCGATAAAATTTGCACCCCTACGCAATTTTAATTTGTAATGTATGTCAATCATGATTGAGCAGGTTTGTGAGTTTGTGTCACTGCAGCCAGCACTACATTAAGGAAAGGTAGCCGGTTGCACTTATTTGAGGACAGTGTACTAGAAGATGTATAGGGCAGTAATCACACACAGCGGGACTTAATGTAACGTAATACCATGTGATGCTTGAACTCATAACTTTCTTATTAAGGAGACCATTGTCTTTACCACTTGGCCGTGCGCTTATTTTTTCTTTTTCCTGGAGGATGTTTTTATTAATTTCAAGTTCCTCGTCAGGCATTTGCCTTTTCCCTTTGTGTTAGCGTTGCCATGGAACTCGATCAATTAACCAAATAAAACTCTTAGTGCACGGAGCATTTGGTCACAGCTGGAGTAAATTGACTGCGTAGTTTCCCAACCTGTTGGCTGGCTGTAAGTGGAAGGAGAAAAACAAAATTGTCAATTAATGTTGAAAAAGCACTTCATTATGAGGGATGCGTGGAGACGGTACCCTAACAATTACAAGTAAATAACAGTGACACTACATCTGGCCTCCTCCCCCCCCCCTCCCAAATAAACACACACACAGAACTTCTTGCACGCAAAGACAAACACACAACTTCCTGTGTGCACATTTTGCATTCTACACATGCCCGATTCAGGCTGACTGCACCAGGTGCATTCACACACAGGAGTTTGGGGTTTTTGCATCCGGATGTGAAAACCGTTCACACATGGAAAAAAAATTCACTTGGCTGCAAATGAAATGCTTTTAATCTTTAGATGGTGCATGCCTAAACAATGAACCAAGTATAACCTAGGCATCCGAGTGTGCACACGTAGTGTAGAGAGTTGCATTGTGGGATTCAAACAAAAATTGATGGTTTCTTCATGTGTCATTCATACACGCCGTGCAAGGGAAATTATCGCGAGAGTTTCCAAACAAAATCAAGCAGGACCGACTTTCGCATCACAATGCATATCGTGAAAGTTAACATTTGTTGTGTGTCCACACGCAAAAGCGTTAACATTTTCTTCAGATCATGTTGGAAAAATCTACTTTCAAAAAAATGTAATTCTGTGTGTACATTCTGTATGTGTGTGTGTGTGTGTGTGTGTGTGTGTGTGCGTGTATGTGTGAAAATGCGACTGTACCGAATTACACCTTCCTGCCAGGCTATATTGATAACAATGACAAGGTGTCGTGGAATTCCGTTTCCAAGAATGGATGTCTCGAGGGCGACATTAGTCCCAGGCACCACCCTGTCACCGAAGACTTTGAGATGGCCGTCAGTTTGTTTGATACCGTGTCAGCCCCGTGATTTATAGTTAATATCAATCTTACAATCAATTTCCACTGTTTACAACATGTGGCCCCGGGCGATAAATATCTCAAGATAAAAACAAGTTGACATTCAGTCTCATCATTGAAGGATTAAAGCCACCATTACCATTTGCAGATGAAAAAAAAACAGCTTGAGAGCTTCAAAATAGTTATAAAATGTGAGTTATGGATAGAAACAGCCAATGTAGAAATGTTAGTCAGTATAAATTCATTTAACATTTGATCATCGAGCAATGAATAAGACAAAACTTGTAAAATTTCTCTCATCATGATTAATTTATCAGAGTATTTTTTAATGATTTGTTTTTACTCATCATATATGTGGAATTCGTCATGAACAGTCTTCATGGTTCTGCAATATTTTTGCGTAGTATACTAGTAGTAGCAGAAGGATGTAGTGATTTTATTTCTGTCTCTCCGCCCGTCGATCCTATTTTTAACCCCGCCCTCCAGTGCTTCCTTTCTCCAGCATAGAGAATGTGCGAGTTAGAACAGACCTTCCACGACTTTTACCGAATGCTGCGGCGGCAGAGTGCGCAAGCTGGGCCAATATAGGGCTTTTTACACTTGTAAATTTTTGCTTAGCCCCGGACTATCGGTGGGGCTAAGGGGGGGCCTTAGCCCCACCGTTGGTACGGGACTATCCTTAGCCCACTTTCTGTTTACACTCGTTTTTGCCAAAGTGGGCTAGCCCCACCGATAGTACGGTACTATCTGGCCCTGCAAAATAGCAGGGGTTAGCACCGCAATTGCGGTGCCAAGCAAGTGAGTGTAAACAGAACGAAAAAAATAATCCTGGGCTAAGCGGCGGAGACGAAGTCCGACCCTCACTGACCAATCAGAAACGAGGTTATCAAGTGCTGCCGGTGCGTGCGTGTACGTGTATAGTACACAGCGTTATTATGAATATTCATGTGGTTTGGATAGTCCGGGGCTAAGAAATACGAGTGTAAAAAGGTCAGTTTTCTCCTTAGCCCCGGACAAGAGATAGTACGGGACTAATTGGCGAGTGTAAAAAGCTGAAAAAATTGGTACGGGACTAACGATAGTCCTGGGTCAGAGAAAGTCCGGGGTTAAGAAACACAAGTGTAAAAAGCCCTTATGGCTACCAGGAAGTTTGGAGGTACTAGTATACCTGTGCGCCGCTTGCGTGCATCTCCAGCGCTAGACCCTGGCCACTGGATCAGGGCTTAGGGAGAGATGCCGTCATCTGCCACCACCCATTTTTTCGTTTGCCTTCTTGGAAACGATGGCACTAATTAGATAAACAAAGGGCGGAGAGCGAAGGGGACGTATTTAATGAGACATTGTCGCCACGGTCTACATGCAGTCTGCATAGAAGCCCAGGGCCAAGGAGAAATTCTAGAAGAAGATAAAGGCGGAAATGCAAAGTATAGATGCAGAGAAGGCGCAGTCACTAGTAGGCCTATATGTTTATGCCATTGTATAGGTATTCGTAGCATCGCATGTTGGTTTGTTTCTTTGGCATTCGTGAAATCTTGAGTCATCGGTTGTGTCTTTAATTCTGAGATAAGGTAGCACATTGTTTTTTTTGTGTGTGTGAAGCTGTTGTTTTCCAAATTACACTCTTAGGACACAACGAAGAAAAAACTGTATTTCCATCCATATTTCTCAAAGGATCAGTCATGTAGAAGTAAAGATACTTTGAAAGGTAACAGTCAAATTGAAAAAGAAGTTTTGCGTGTAGTAGAGTAGGCCTTGGCTATGTGAAAGATGAAGATGTGCTCTGAAGTATTATGTGTAGGCCCTACAAAGTCTGAGGCTGTTGGTATGGTAGGGGATAGAATCCACCGAGCGTGAAATGATGAGTATGTAGAGTCTTAGGTGTGTCAGACTTTGTAGGAAATACTTGCGTGTCCTACCATTGTACAGACACAAGGACAAACATTTCAATGTTCGGTTAAAGGAAGTCTGTGCGCTTCGCGGCCACTCTCGCTTTCTGCTCACGCTTGGTCGGTCGTGCGATCCGCTAAGCCCGGAGTTTTAACGTCCACTCACAATAAACCGACATTGCTCCGATAGTTACACAATTGCCACGGTGCCTTTTGACCAGAAAATTGCATGATACACATAATGTCCACTTGCGCCCTGTCTCGGAGTACATGTAGGTGAACCAAATGCAATAATGTGTGGCTGATTTGAAAACAGCACTTCATAGCGGCAAAATGCACTGGAATTGTACATGCTACCTTTACATCATTTATCTATTCATGCAAAACCAACAAGCCCTTAATAGTCTTAAACTCTTTCCACATGAGACTTCCTCCTGTGCATTACCATTATTCCATAATGCTTGGTAAGTAAGTAGCCAAGACAGAGGAAAGTTACCAAAATTTCCTAACTTTGAGCGGCCATTTTATCACCGTCGCATTAGTGGGCTGTCATCCATGGTTACATCCAGTCAAAAGAAAAAAAAAAAACACAAAGTGATAAAAATTTGCAGATGAGCAGAGATGATGGACAAAGTTTAGCAGTGGTTGAAATGTAAGCGTTGAATAGAAATTCATCTCATTATTAGTGCTACGTCTGACTCTGTGATAAGACCGTATAGGGCTTTTTACACTTTTTGCTTAGCCCCGGACCAACAGTGGGACTAAGGGGGGGCCTTAGCCCCACCGTTGGTACGGGACTATCCTTAGCCCACTTTCTGTTTACACTCGTTTTTGCCAAAGTGGGCTAGCCCCACCGATAGTACGGTACTATCTGGCCCTGCAAAATAGCAGGGGTTAGCACCGCAATTGCGGTGCTAGCACTGCAATTGCGGTGCCAAGGAAGTGAGTGTAAACAGAACGAAAAAATAATCCTGGGCTAAGCGACGGAGACGAAGTCCGACCCTCACTGACCAATCAGAAACGAGGTAATCAAGTGCTGCCGGTGCGTGCGTGTACGTGTACAGTACACAGCGTAATCATGAATATTCATGTGGTTTGGAAAGTCCGGGGCTAAGAAATACGAGTGTAAAAAGGTCAGTTTTCTCCTTAGCCCCGGACAAGAGATAGTACGGGACTAATTGGCGAGTGTAAAAAGCTGAAAAAATTGGTACGGGACTAACGATAGTCCTGGGTCAGAGAAAGTCCGGGGTTAAGAAACACAAGTGTAAAAAGCCCTTAAGTGTTCTGTGGGTGTCATTCATACTCTGTTCATATCTTGGAGCTGGTGTGATAGTGTTGGGGTGGGGGGGGGGGGGTGGGGAGTGGAAAGGCTACCAGTATGGAAGAAGTGACAGGATTTTTATTTGCACCTATGTTTGTGCTGTCAGGAGTGAAATATATCCATTTCAAAACTTGTAGATCATACCTTTATGACTTTATATATCCACCAAATCTCCTTGTCTGTCATGCAACATGTTTATGGATTTCTTTTCTCTCTCTTTAGAATCTCAATTGTCCAGAATAAAGTCATATTAATGATGATTATATAATAATAATAATACTAATATTACTACTACTACTTCTACTACTAATAATGATGATGATAATGATGATGATAATGGTAATGGTAATTATAATAATAATAGAAGTAGTATTTACGATCATTGTTATTCTTATTGTTATTATTACGTTGTTGTTGATGATGATTGTGATTATGATTATGAATATTATTGTTATTATTATAATTATCTTTTTTCTGCTGTGCCTTCCCATCTTCATCTTTATCATCTTGACCTCCTTCAATGTTCCTCTTACTAATATGAATTTGAAATGGGATTGTGGAACATTGGACAGTGATTGGAAGTCAGTTACGTGCTAACAAATGAATGAATTCTCGTAGAAGTGGCCTAGGTTTGTGCTGAATTGAGATGCTGCAAGACAGTGGCATATACATGTATGGGCTCCATGGCTCATAGATAGATTCCAGATGTGTGTGTGTATGTAGCAACTGCAAAATGTATGTTGTTGAAAAAAGAAAGAAGTAAGCTTCATTCTTTTAAAGCTTGCCTTCCTTGGCGATAGAGGAGGAAAAAGAGAATTCTCATTTCCTGCTTACAGTTTCATCAGATCATGCTACCAGTCTAGTTTCCCCCCGAATTCCTCTTCTTCATAACCAGGATTTCCTGTTATTGCAACGGCTATTTTGTCATTGTTCTTCATCATAATTTTTGGGGGTATGAAAGTGATATAGATGTTCAAATGTCAGCCATGAAGTTAGCATACATGTAGCATTGTGAACATTGTGGAAGATTGGGACTGCATATATTGTACGTCTGTCTGTGTGTGTGTGTGTGTTCGTCCAGGTGTCAGGGGTTTGCCAAGTCAATGCAGAATTGAATGAACCGGCGATCAGTTCGATTCATTCACAACTTGAAAGTACAACGTAGAATGGTCGGGAAATGCAGCTCATTCCTAGACCCAACCTCGTGGATTCATGAATGCATGCCCCTCTTTGCAATGAGCAATCCCCATAAAGCAGCAGATATTTCCTGAAATGTTGTGGAGTTGCACCCCTTAGTCAGCATGAGTGAGTGAATAGAATCGTTTAAATATTAACAGACAAGACTACTAAGGAGTAACAAAGGACCGTACGATGAGTTCCTGCTATCACAGAAATGGGGCTGTTTTGTTTGACCCATCCTGCCTTACGACTGTCAATTTTGTTACACAGGCGCGACGAGGAAACAATTTCGGCGCGGTAATTGCCCCGAACAAGTTACACTTTGGCCATTGAATAACCTCCCCAATAGCTGGTTTCCTTCTATCTGTGCCTATGGTAACATCCTGGAGAGCTTTCTGTGAAGGTGCCTAGATTATGTAGGAGCTCTATACTTCTCCAGGTTGCAATGTTCTACTGAGTCATATATGCTATTGTTTTCTTCTTCTTCTTCTCCTTCATTTCCTTCTTCTTCTCCTCGTCCCTTTTCTTCCCTCTTTTTCTCCTGTTCCTTTCTTTCTGCATCTTCCTTATTTTGTTCTATTAATTTTTGTTTTTTTATCATCATATTTTATCACGCTGTCTCCATAGGTTTGTTCTACTTCTCATCCATTTTCTTTCCGTCTTCTTTTTCTTCTCCTTCAAGAAAATATGGAGTGTTTTATGAAATGGAAATATCAGCTTCAAACTGGCCCCAGGAAGTGTCGTATTGACCCTCAATATCGAATGGAAACCTGTGCATTTGTAACCTCGGGGTGTTATATGCACTGAATGCCGGGGAATAAAGTATTGGAAATTATCGTGGAAGATATTATTGCCCAGCTGGTTGAGGGCTTGTCATATCATAATGAGTTTATTTTTCCCCCCACCTTGTGTGGAAGAAAGGAAGGAGTATAAATTGGCTCTTGTGCAAAAGAGTCTTACATACCAAGTGCAGCCAAGTGCTACTTACAGTGACTCATTATTTTGCGATGCACCAGTTTATCGTCAGAAGTCACATCTGGAAATGATTATGAAAGTATTATTTTGTCCATCTCTCGCTCTCCCTCTCTTTCTCTTGTTCTTTCTCTCAAAACACTTTTAATCACATGTCTCTCTCAGCATGAAACGAGGAAGTGCTGTTTTTTTTGTTTTCATGCCACCATGAATTGAGAGTTATTTTCCTATTCTTTGTTTGTCTCTCTTATATCACCATCTCCTTTTAAAGAAGTATACCCCCCCCCCCCAAGCCCCCCTCTCCTTCCAATTCCTCTCGAAGCATCCCTATGGACCAATTACTGTATAAGCTGTTATTTTTGCGAATTTTTGCGAATCACAGTTGGATCGCAAATTTAACAACACGCGAAAATGTCTTGGTGCTCTTATGTAATGGCGCATTTACGTTAAGCTTCGGTGTCGATTCGCGAAAACAACGTATCAGGAAAACATCTATGGCCTCCTCATTCACGAAAATATCTGTATGCGAAAATAACAGCGTATACAGTAATACAGTCTCATGTTATCAGGAGAAAAATCTTACTTTTTAACCATATAGTATTTAGACATCCTGTCTACATTACAGGTACAATTGTGTACTGGTGATGAGGATGTTGTTGAAAATAATGATAACAGTAATATGGATACGAGTGTGAATGAAAATGATGAGGATGATAGCATATCTCCGTACATACGAAATGAAAATGTATAGGCCTACTCCCATCTTCAGACGTTAAGATTCTGATAGAAATTTGGGCATGGCAAAAGCTGCGTATCAATAACACACATACGAGCAGTAGAGAAGTGAAAGTTTGATCAAAATTGGGCAGAGAGGTGAAAGATTGATCAGAACTTGAAAAACTGTGCAGGGGTCATGATCAACCAAATCCCATGCCTTCTTGACCTGAAATCATGTCGGGGAAAAATAGTCTCGGATCTGAAATCCAGGGTCTGGCTGTTCATGTGAAAAAGCTGTGTTACGTGTGTGTGAGGTCGTTGCTCCGATATGATACGTCGACATTGGAGAGAGATTAGCGGTAGGCTAGTGATAAATTCCTTTAGTGGTTCCCACAGCTATAACTGGCTGGTCTACTTCCTGAATGGATCGGTTGAACGGGATCAACTCAACTTAAGCAAATCTGTCTATGCCGTGTCAATATCCAAATGGATAAGCAGATAAATAAATCAAAGTTAGATCAAATCATAACATTTTGAAGATAATTCCTTCATAATATATGAATTTGAAAAACATCTAGCGTGATCTTCCTTCCTCTAAAATTTGAACTTTGACCCAATCCATCAAAGGTCAGTTTCTGGGAATGGTGCTGACACAGTGCTCCGCTCCGTGGTGCTACAAACCTACTGGCCACTTGCCCAGGTCAAATACAACCCACTAATAGGTGCATTCACATTGGAGTTCCTGTCGTATTAAATACCACAGTAATATGTTGGCACCATTGTCAGTGGCGAAATACCATGGTAACAGATACCACAGCATATCATTGGGTACCGTTATCATTCACAGACTCCCGTGGTATACACACTGTAGGGCCCTTTGCTCAAATGCCCATAACGCAAGAGAGAGAAATATCTAAATTTTATATATTCTTGAAATGCTCATATGCTTTAAAGATAGGAATTTCATCTGCTCCTTTTGCGCATTATCAATAACGGATGCGAGTTGAGTTCATTCACAAATTTTTGATGCATTCACGTGCACTTGGGAGTTGAACATGAAATTTCAGTAATTGTTGGTATTGTAGATTCTGTAGTGCGTAATATCCAAATTGATCAATGCACATTTCCCTGCTCATCAAAATGAGAGAGACGGGTTTGTATTCATCTTTGTGGTGCACGAGTGAAAGGTGAATCTCGTGCAAAGGATGCTGCCGTTGTAGATTGTGATACAATTGGTGATCGTAGCATATGAAGCATCATGGTTTGGGTGAATAAAGAAAAAAGAAACAAGTAGCAAAGGATTTTTTTTCTCTTTTTTTTTTACGAAGAGAAATTGAAAAGGTGGGGGATATGAGGAGTTTTTCAATAGCTGACATCACCTTAGGTATGCCTCAAATTGGCAATTCAGCTCAATGTGCAAGTGTAATATCCTCACAATATGTTATTTCAAAGGCAATTGAAACAAGATCAGACTTGACATTTCGTAACCTCTCATCTCTGCGTTCACCAGGTAAATATCTCCGAAATGACATTTACTTTCTGGGTGAAGTGCTTTCTTTCTCTCTCTCTTTTGTTACTTTGCCTTTTTTTTTTATTGCGTGTGCATTCGAGGAGATTTAAAATCGAGTGAACCTTTTATTAGCTGTACAGAGAGAGATAGAGAAGAAGAGGGAAAGGTTCGACCTGAGCTGGATTCAAGGAGTAGTACTTGCAGGTTTCTTCACGAGTTTGTGTGATTGTTCTCTGGGAGAAATACATTTGTCATTCCTCTAAGTGCTTGTCACTGCACACAAACAGGCCCTCTGCTCCGCGAGCTTACCGTTTCAGAGCAGGCCGAATTACGCCTCCACGTGTCACCTCGCCACGAGCCCCACCGAGCCCCACTCGCACATCCCTCTCCCGATCCTCAATTCCCATCCCGCGCCGCGCCACACTACATGAACTAAACTGGAAATGCACTTCCAGGTTTCTCGACAAATTTTGATTTCCAATCACAGAGGTATGAAAGAATCCCCCAATGAGCAGAAAGGGTGTCGAAGCCTAGTGCAACGACATTCGGACCCATTCTCATGTAACGAGGATTAAATGCTGCGAGGGGGTCTGACCGTCATAACGTGCATTCACATTTAAATTACCGTGGTATCGAATACCAAGGCAATTTGTTGACACTATAATAGTATTTTCATTGGTGAAATACCATTGTAATAGATGCTGCAGTAATTGACTTGGTTCTGTTCTCACTCATAAAATAACATGGCATTTCTGGTAAATACTGTGCATGAATGTATATCCTACAGGGAGAAGACAAGAATTGTGCCAGGTTACAGCTGTACGATCGGTGGTATTTCATGACACAATTCTTACTCGAATTTTGCGTGTGCGTTTCGGGTGAAGTTTGAACCACCATCTTAAATGCCATGGTATTTCATGATGTATTTTGTGGTGAATTTTGCATTCATATTACAAAGTAAAGCAGTTTTTCACTATCAGTGTGAACACACCTAGCGATGTCACCTAGCTATGTGTTACCCACAGAGTATGGGGGGGGGGGGGAAGAATTGGTGCCCACGCAGAGACAACAGTATCGCAGGCCAAACAATCACGGAAATTACTTTGGTGCGCTTTCGTCTTAGTAGCACAGACAGTGTAAATAGCTATGAGCATTGCAAGAAACCCATCTCCCTCTCTCTATCTCTCTCCTGCTCTCTCTATCTCTCTCCTGCTCTATACATTCTCAAACACTTCCTCCATTTACTATCAAGTCCCCTGTGTTAGCAGGACTTGATCGATATTCAGGTTGGGTGATGTGATTCCAGTGATAGAACACTGGAAGATTTTAGAAAGAATAGCTGACAGGGTTAGTTGAGGGGAATTTTTTACTCAAATATTGTAGTGAGGTCATACAATGTGTTACAAAATTTCTATTTATGAAACGGGTCAACATTCTGCAGGATTGCGTCAATTTCATTTTCATTTCATTTTAATATGGCCAGTGTAAGTGAGTGATGTAACTAGGGTATATCAAAGAGATTGGGTTGAGGATGGAGAAACGATGAGGCGTCCATTATTTAGAGTGAGAAGAAGAATGTTTCTCATCAGCTGTAAATCAAAGGAAGGTTAAAAACAAGGGAAGTGTGTGATGAGGGGGAGCAAGGGAATGGAGGGGTTGCCACGGTGATGGGTGAAAGTGATAATGGCAATGCATGGCTGGCAATGGGGGAACATAAACAGGAGGTGATGATGAGGTGAGGGACAGATGAATATGCTCCAAGAGGTTGACATAACTGGTAGAATATATGTTCACTAAGGAATGATGTACAGACTGGGAGATGCAAGAATGTGTTTGAGGACAAAAGGGGGTGAGAAAGAAGAGGAATTATGGGATGGGGCGACAAGATGGATGAACATGAACGAAGCAACAGGGAAGTGAGGCAGGGAAGATGAGGTTTTGATATGACGATGGAACTCGCGAATGATAAAAACGCCGCTGTGTCTTACTCGGGGGCCCCCTATGACATGGATATGCTCGTTCATCCCACCAAAATATTTTGATTTCCACGCCACCAGAGGGCCTTATCCTGATTAGTCAGGTGTTAGCGGAGTCTTGATCGGCAGGTGATGCGAGGGAGACAGAGAGAAAAAAACAACAACAAGGTTTTGCTCTCTCTTGCAGTATAGATCCAACAAGAACATTTTGTTAGCGTTAAAAGTTTCTTTTGGCAGGAAACTAACTCAAAAGTGTTGTTTTTTTTTTTCATTTCATGTTCTCATGTACGAGGCATTACATCAAAGACCGGTTGGTTGTACAGACATCTAAACAGTCCCTTTATCTTGGAATTTTTTTTTCAGCAAGGAGATGTTGGTTGTTTCAAAGAACAGAGCCAAAGCTTAGTTTGAGGTAGTGTTGTTCATGCTTGATACGCAGAAGAAGAATGTTCAGGCTTTCCTTGATATGTATTGGTGAATGAGACAACAGCTTATCATCATTTTCATTGTTATTTCTGTTTTTTTCTTTTGCAATCTGCAGGTCGACCCCAAGGTGGCGTTCCCTAAGAGATCCCATCCTAAGGTAAGATACGATCTTGGTTCTTGCTCCTTTTTGGGGAAAAATGAAAGAGAACATGTGTTCTGTTGGTGCTTGATTCTGTTTTCTTGTACGAAATGAATGTGATGTTGAAGGGATGGTATAGTTTTGGTTGATATAGGGATTCAGGTTTTAACTTTTTGCGAGATAATGAGAAACCACTTTATGTGAAGTATTAAAGAGCAGACAAATTCTAAGAGGAGTTCAAAGTTTATTTGATGAGTCGGTTTTGAAATGGCTGAGATTTCCAAAAACAAAGAGGTCCTAATAAAAGGTGGGACCCACCTATTATTAGTACCACTTTGTTTCACTTTGTTTTTGGATATCTCAGCCATTTCAAAGCTGATTTTCATCAAATAAACCTTTAATTCCTCATAGAAATATATGCTCTTTATATTTCATATAAGTGGTTTGTAATTATCTTGCAAAAAATTAAAATTTTAACCCCCATCTCATCCAAAACTATACCATCCCTCTAAAACAGCTGACATTGTGGCTAGTCCTCATCATGATAGAGGTAATAACATTGTCGTCAGTAAAGATGCCATCGGCGAAAGAGCCAATGTCGATTAGATATTGAAAGTCAGAATTTAGCAAAGAAACAAAAGAGGAAATGTTTTACCCAAAACCTGGAAGTTATCAAAGATGACTAGCAAAATGAAATGACGTACTATCAGTACTGCAACTGAAAGAAAAGCAGATGTGTGAAGTAGAATTATGGGTGATACTTCACTACCGTTACCGTGGCTAATTGGTCTCATGGAAGAAACTGAAATGTTTTCTTTTCCCTTGCTGAGCATTATAATTTGATAGAGAGGGAGAAGCTCAGTAAAAAAGTAGCACACATCCTCCTCAACTCTTTAATTTCTTATCTGTGCACTTATGTGTGCAAGTGAGAGCTAAGTTAAAGGGTGTGTACAGTTCTGGTCGAGGTGAAGATTTAGCTTTTAACGTTTTGTGAGATATTCAGAAACCACTCTATGAGATGTCAAAGAGCATGCAGTTCTAAGGGGTATCAAAAGTTTATTCGATGAAAATCGGTTTTGAAATGGCTGAGATATCCAAAAACAAGGTGAAACAAAGAGATACTAATAAAGTTGGGGCATGTCGCCTTTTATTATTCACACTTGTTTGGATATCTCAGCCATTTGAAAACCAATTTTCATCAAATAAACGTTGAATCCTTCTTAAAATTACATGCTCTTGCATATTTCATAAGAAGCTTTTCATTATCTCACTTAGGAATGTTCAAAACGTGAATTCCTACCTCAACCAGTAATGTACAGTCCCTTTAAGTTTGATGGGGTGGGGCAAGAGAGGGGGTGGGGTTCTAGAATAAATAGCCTCTGTGTACACACACACACACACACACACACAAACACATATGAAGACACACACTTACGCATGCATACGCGCACACACACTCTCAAAACAAAAATGAAATGGAAGGGAATTGTATGAGAACACGCATGACCTTGTTTACTCTACCATTTTAGCCATTACGGAGAGCAAATGTTTGTCTATGGGGTCGGTTCTCCAAATATCATCTCACTGAGCTAAATGAAAGGAGAAATTGGTGGTCTGTGGAATATTATATCAGTGTGTGTGTGTGTGTATGTGTGTGTGTGTGTGTGTGTGTGTGTTAATGAATGTAGGTCTTCAACCACGCCCAAAAATGCTTCCTGCATATGAAACAGTAGGGTAGCTCTTTTGGAGCCACCATACCGTAATATTTGAGCCTTTGATTGAAGTGTTATTGCTTTGGCAGGGTGCATTTTAACTCGATTTATGCAGGAAATTATGATACAGCAATAACTTGTAGCTTCATGTTCGGAGGCTTCTGGATGTATTTCATTTTATATTTGTAATATCACTCCTGTAGTCATTAGCAATTGCGGTGAGTGACATGGTCGTTAAACTGTGGAGAATTTATAATGTCTCTCTTTTGGTTTCATGTAATGTAAGTCATATACCCATCGGTACAGTGATGTATTTATCAGAGCTCTTGCTTGGTAATAAATGAGTTACCAGGTATTACGGCGTCTGCAATTTGTTGGTGTACGTCGATACGGAATTAAGTTGAGGCATGTAATTCCTCGTAGATATGAAGGGGAACAGATAATACCCACTGATAGTAAGATGTCGGCATCTTCAGAAATTTGAGTCAATTGTAGAATGGTGGATTGTTCAGATTTATAAACAAAAGCGTGAGCAAAAAAAAAAAATGCAGAAGTGCGCCATTCCAATGCATTGATGATAACACTTCAGTACAGGCTTCGCAGTTCGTGGTTAACCACACGGTACAAATGGCTGACTGAGTAGAAATATACCTTAAATGATGAGTTGAGTGAGATTCCTTTTTTTTTGGGGGGGGGGGGGGTGGGGTCATGCTCAGTTTAATTTATCAGTGCACTGAAAGTCACCGTTTTGAGAAGTCACAATAAATTCCTGCCGTGAGCATGCCAGCCGCTCACCAATTACCCCACGCCTGACTAGAAACGCTCCCCAACACATCGTCTCCAGCGGGACCGTAAATGGTACCATAAATTACGTCCCTCCTCTGCTAAACCACGTTCCAAAGAGGAAGGCGAAAGTGAAGGGTGGTAAAGGGAAGAGAAGGCATCTCGTTACGTGTAGGACGATGTGGAATCGGGCAGTTCACAGATGTAGGTCGGGGAGTGGGTTCGGATTCATTTTTCCACGGCAGATTCACCCAAATATTTGCACGCGTACGGTTTAGGCTGCTATGGAAAGCGTTTTAAGGATGTGATTATTCGGGGTGCCAGAGAGGTAGTCTAGGCATTGCTACCAACAAATTTTGTGTATAGATATTGGCAAACCAATAGTTGTATTTCTAACAAACCCTTGTGAAAAGATGCTGGTGTGAAAAGACACTTGCATTAATGAAAAGTACTTCCTGGTAGATGAATAGTTTTATCGTTCTGCGCCCCCACCGAGAATTTAAACCACCTGTGTTCCACGTAGAATTTGTCAGTGCTCTGATCAATTGAACTGTGGCTTAAAGCAAGTTAAACATGGCTGTGTGGGGATCACTGGGTACGGATGTGAAGGCATTGGGGGAAAGGGAAGATTAGTATGCGAGAGACACCAGGGCCTTGTGGGTAACCCGACCTCGCAGACCGGGGTCAAATAGGTTTGGTTTCAGCCATTTTCAATCATCTCTCCCCACCCCACCCCCTCCAATAATCCTAGCCACTTAAAGGAACAAATCCCTTCGTGTCTTGAATTGAGTGTTGTTACGTGTAGGCCACTTCAAAGATAATGGGGATGTTTGTTGCCGTTACAATGTTCTTAAATATTATCTCTCGTCAAGATTTTGTATGGATTCCTTATGTGTATATCTTCATAATCTTTTTTTTTTTCACGTGCTTTTCTGTAGGGGTAGAGGAAATATGATTCTATCCAGTAATAATAACATAATCTTTTGCTGACATACATCTTTTTTGAATGCATACTTATTGTGAAGCTAAACTTTTTCCAGTGTCTGATCATCCCTACATGCGGAAGCTAAGGGGTTAAACTGCGATCTGGGGAGGGGAAATAATTTGCCAGCCTTTGCCTACGTGCCACATCATCTGTTATTTGATTAGTAGAAATGAAATATTGGTTTTTCAATCTGTTTAACTCCCGGCTGCTAAGCAAATTTCAGGGCATTGTACAGCTATGGTATTTTGTCAGAATGAAGGGCATGTCCTGACGTCACAGTCATTACAACAGAGGAAAATATTTGTGACACAAGCATCCGTGAAGAATCGGGCAACCGAAAAGTCAGACTTTGCTCGCTCAAATATTTAATCAGGGTACAGCATGGAGCCAAGATGTTCCTGGCAACTTCTAAAGTGTGGATATAGTATTTTAACATCACTCATAAACATTTTTTTTTCTAGTCACACCCTTTGATTCATGGTGGTCACAAAGAGGGATAGCACCTGACACAACTTTCAAGGTTTTCCTTATAAGACATCAAATGCTGCCCAAAATTTTCGATAAGTGAAATAAGTTATGGTGTTTTGTACTGAGAGAAAAAACAAACAAACAAACCCCTCCCCCCTTTACAATGTTGTATACCACATACATAACCAGAGCAGAAAGAAATTAATGTAAGCCTATCTCTTATGTGTTATTACCGTCTGTACTTTTATGTGATATTATTACGATTGATAAGATGAGTCAGAGGAAACATTTGATTCCATAAACGTCTGAAGACTGTGTTTATGTCAAGTATGATGTGTCACCCTTCCAGCCTTGCTCATAAAGGCCAGTAGAAAAAGAGACCAAAAGATGGTGTTTATTCGCAAGTGGTCTTTACTAAAATGTCTATCAGTGCGCAATTCACTTGTAAGAGAGGTTTTTGTATACAGGTGATCACTGATGCAGGTGGCCATGGTGTCGGCTTTGACTGCAGGTAACGGCAGCGCAGTTAGAGATATTTTCAGACACTAAAATGTGTGAGGACAGAGATTAGCACTGGCTTTTTTGTTTGCTCAGCTGATAAGAAGTTATTATATCAACTCTAATGTAAGCAAACTAAACAAAATAATCTCTTTAGGAAGAGGTGTATGTCCCAGTGAAGGTAGTGAGGGAAAAAAAATCAACAAAAATATGTAACTTTGATTAAAATTGACAAATATCTCTTTGTCACATGTCTGTGCCCTTACTCGCAAAACAGCTATATTTTCCCCCCTCTTTTTTTGTACCATGCAGAATCTTAACATTATAGTACTAGCTAAGTCAGCTGACGATGGATAATTTTTCTGATTGTTATTACACAATTTGCTTGATTTTGCTTTGACACATATTTCCCATGGACACCTTCTTGAGTATACTTTGGGCTAGTCTTCAATAATTTAATGAGAGCATTGTCAAACAGTACAATGATAGTTTTACTGAAATTCCATCAGAAAAAAAAAGCTATTTAGATTTTGAAAGTTATCAATTTTGCATTGGCATATTTTTGCCCCAGGGTACTTATACAAGTTGCCCAAAACATTTGTTGTGTGGTTTTAAAAGTCTATGCAGTATTAAACAAAGAATAGAAAAGGAGATATGCCTGAGTAACCAGTTGTGGAACTTTAGCCAAGCCTGGCTCAACCTTGGTCACTGGACACTGGTCAGATAACCACTTCCTGTATTCTAAAAGTATGCATTTTGAAGGAAGTTTGAGCTGTAAAGATATTCTCTCCCAAGATACCATTGATACTTTCTATGGACAGCTATGTACCCCTCCCCCCCCAAAAAAAAGGGGGGGGGGGAGTAAATCCACCCCCCTGTGGAGACGTGAGGTACTTTATAATTATTTTGCAAGGTTACCAGCAGCTTAGTCGTACATGCATGTGGACGCCAGAATAAACTCTATAAGAGAAGGAAGAGAAAATGTATTCATGGAGATTGACTTGTTTTTTTGTTCATAAACTTTCTGAAAATATGCTCTTGTATACTTTTTATAAGTTGAATCTTGCCTTGTGGTACATGTAGAATGTATTAAATATGACATGTGTGTTTGTGTCATGGAAATGGTGCACAGTAAAACATTTCGCATGAAAAATCAGCAGCTATATTGTATATGTGCAGATATCTGAAAGGGTAATAAGCATTCTCATTTGAGCCTGTTAATCTCATTTTATTGAGACACGTGTATAGAGCAGTGGTTCGGTACAAGTGATTGCACCTTTCATGTTAAACTAAAATTGTACTCTCTGATTATCGACTGTTGCCCATCTGTTGCCATAGGAACTACAATGGGAAGATGTTGATGTTGTTGGTATTTTTGAGGAATCTGTGAGACCAGAGCTGCTTGAAAGCTGAGGAAATCTTTCAGTCATCTGTAAGGACTGTAACATGTACAGTCCTACATGAGAAGACTGTACCAAGTTGAGCTACTTTTTGAACAAATCAAGATTATTCATGCAGGCTGCAATGCAAGCAAGAAGTAAATTTTAAAATTGCAACTGCAAGAGGATTATGCATGATAAAAGTGATATTTGTATGTTTGTTTGTTTTTTGTTCAACCTGGGACTACTTACATGGATATTTCGTGATGGTGGTTTCATCGGTGATTCTGTAAAGAGCGCAGATTTCTTGAATATTTTCAGGTGACTGTCAACAGCTATTGGAGGGATATGTAGTGTGGAGTATAGCCTGCACGTATAGCCTGCACTGTAGCATTAGGTGCATGCTTCTATGGCCAGTGCTCATACTGTACAGTATGTTGCATGTGAGGGTGTATACAATGTGTAAACACGCTGCTGCGGCTATGTATTCACTCCCAAGGTTGGACTTTATGGAGAGTAATTTGGGCAAATATCAGCCTGTGCATGGAGATTTGGGTTAGACAGCAGTGGAGCACGGAATCCAAGCAAGCGTGTGTTCCATTATGCTTCCCGTGGCCACTCACTCAGTCCCACACTCGTTGGCTTTGTGCAATTCCTGGCTGGGCCATGGAATATTGAGTAACACTCTGTATGACCAGATGTGAATGTAGAGCACAGCTTACAATATGTGACCTTGTTCTCACAGGGTATTGCTATAGAATTGGAAGGGGGGGGGGGGATAACCCTTCCATGTAATTTCAGGGTTTGTTTATTTATCATGAATATCTTCTACCCCTTTAGCTGCTTTGCATGAATGTGAACACTATAACCCCCACAAGCCCATTTCCTGAAACTGCTATTGAGATTCAGTACAAATGAGTTGCCCATGGTAGTGACATGGTTTAAGTCTGTGAATGTCTCTTGCTGGTAGTTAATACACTTGATGATATTTCTGCTCCAGCATATTGCGGTTCCTTTATGGACGAGTTTCTGAGAGAGATTCGTAAGGGAGTCTGGTTGGTATATATACAGTCACTGACTCCACGCTAGAGGATGTGTACCGGTACTTTGCATTGGGAGTTTGATATACTGACGAATGAAAGAACGTCACAAGGTGTGTTGCCGCTGCAGTCAGTACGTGCTGCTCCCCCGGAGGACGCAGTGTAAGGTCGCTACAAGCAGGCTGTGTCATCATGGCGTAACTAAGGAGAGCAGCGAGATGAGTACCACCCCGGTTCTAGCTTCACATCCCTCAATATGAGGATGGATGTAGGCCTATGTTTAGCTCATGAACTACAGGCAGACCACAGTGAAGAGCTTTACGACAAGGACAGTGTGTATATTCAAAGCCTATGTCAAAAAGCAGAAAGAAATACTTGCCCTTTACTTACAGATTCACACATAGGCCTTCTTTGGATCTCCTCAAAAAGTGTTGGGATATTCTGTATGGCTCTAGGGAGGCTGATGTTACCTTCAACCGCTAGCCATGTGACCCAATCACACCCATACTGCTTTAAAGGTCTTTTTACCTTTGGGAACAGTGATTTTTAAAATGCTTAAGATATCACAATTAATGCATATGTGTAGGTCTGTTGTATCACAAAACATCCTACCATATATAAAATTTTTGCAATAAAACCTAAAATAGAAGGAGATATCAGTATTTTTCTCAATAAACCATAACTGTAGACGGTTTAGTCTGGAAGCATTTTTATTATAACTATTGTTCACATTTTGAATATTTAACAATACTTAACATCAATTATACGGATTCAAATTTTTACAGTGGTTGTTTCTATTCCTAACTCACATTTTAGAACTATTTTAAAGCACTAATGCTGGGTTTTTGCTTCATCTGCAAATAGTAAATTATGCCTTTAAATGCCATAAATGATTGTATGAGTTGATGGTTTTAAGAAGATTAGTACCTTGGTTCATGTCTACTACAACCACCATTAGATGATGTATCTAGAAATCTCCCCACTTTTGTCCTAATTTTTCCTTTTACTTTTTTTGATTCAGAGGCCTTCCAGCCACGTGTATTGATTGTACTAGTTTCTTGCTATTGGGATTCAAGCAAAGTGGGATTAAAATGTGTATGTTGTCAGACCCCCCCCCCCCAAAAAAAAAAAAGCTAGCCTATTTAGGTAAAATGGGTTAATATATAGTCTGGAGACATCTTCATTCTTTTCTGTGACATACCAAATGATTGGGAGGGGGGAGGGAATGCCAATGCGTGGGACTAAAGATAAGGAATGCCTGAGTTCAATGACAGGATGATGCCAGAGCTTAGTGTAATTTTGATGATAAAAAAAAAATGCAATTTAGATACTAGTCTGAGCTGTAAATCCTGAGACATTACAGTAAGTGGTATGTGTTTCTCAGCATGACGCCAAAGGAGAAGGGAAACCCTCCAAAACATTTGCATGGGTTCTCAACCATTTAATTGGCCTTGAGGATTTCCATAGCCCTCGTGATTGCACTGTAGGTGTGAATCCAAGCATTACCTCTAATCATGCTCACATCAAAGACTGTGCACTCTCACGCGCACACTCACTCGCGCTCAAGATTCCAATTCCTGCCCAGTTTCTCATAACGTACATCGAGCTGTCCTCAGTTTTTCTTTCTCTCCCCCACCGGTGACACCTCTCAAGCATGAAAAGGGGTTTTGTGACACATGTTACATGGAATACTTAATGGTGCACCTACACTGCCACAGATTGAGCACTTCTGTCGGCAAGAGGCGTTTGCAACAACATGAGTGCAGCCGCCCCACCCCCTTTCCCCTCCTCACTTCCCTCTCACTCTCCTCATCTCATTCCCCTTCTCTGCCAGCTTCTTCTCCCACCCCCTCCCCCACCCTCTCCCCACCCCTCCATCATCCCACACCCCACCCCAGATGGGAGAAACATGTCAACATTGGCAACAAAGGCAGAATTGTTAGGTGGGGCTACTGTGATCATGACTGTACAAAGAGGACCTGCTCAAGTCAAATTTACCTTTCCTTGGATGCTAGCCTGGTATCCAGCATCTCACACTGCTACACGGACTAGAAATGCATGTACAGTCTAGATGCTTCTATCGTGTCTGGAATGAAGACTATATCCCCTGAGTAAATTATATTGGGGAGGGATGTACCTTGGGACTAGGCATATTGTATGAGGGATAGTCTCCACCAATGCTGAGGCATTTATTAAATAAGACAAAGTACCGTTTAGAAGAAAAAATGGCTCCATAGCCCAATGACTTTCCTTGTTGCGCTATATTTTGCTTTCCCGCTGGTAATAAAATCCAAAGAGAACAAAGCATGATGGATATACTCCTACGTTGTGCTGCATCGTTATCCCCCCCATCCAGAAATCCAATGGAACGCTTGCTCGCATGGGAACAGGGTCCGAGCATTGTATTAAGGCTATTGTGGCCATGTCACTTCTGATTGGGAATGCCTGAGATCATGGAAGTACAAACGGAATTGTGATCGGCTACCGTGAAATGTCATCCAGAACAAAATCTCTGCGAGTATGCACGCATGCAGCGCCATCTTGTAGCATACGAGACATGCAAGCCGTGTACTCGATAGTGACCAGATATGCGGAGGCTAGTATAAACAAGTTAGATGTTATAATTGATGTGATTCGGACAATTTTCAAGGGGAAAATCTCGAACAGCAGAAGATTTGTATACAGTGTTCATTGAAATGAGTTGTGTTAATGTTGGCAGCACAAAGCCAGGGTTTTCCCACATTCCAGGGTTTCGTCAGAAGTTGCTAGGCAACTATCTGAAGCTTTTTTGGGGAAAAAAAACACCCTGAAACAAATATCTTACCTCCAACTTGCAGTTTCTCGAAACTCCTTTGTGCTGGTTGTTTGCCAATGTAATCGTACACACTGGCTCACCTCTCACTGGTGACATTCCACTGTTAAGTCATGTGACTGTCGTTCTGGATATATACAAATACACAGGATGTAAGCATGAAGGTTTCATAACTGGTTTCTTTCATTTGCACCCTGCATCCTTGTTGGGAATTACTTACACCCCATTGACAGGGAAAAGAAAATGAAAACTACTAACATAAAAACAGAGAAATAAAGTTGGAGTGCAAGCAAACTTCCACTAGTTTTACCTTTTTGTTCACTTGGGTGTCTTTTTTTATACGAGTGTGAACAGTGGAACAAAAATCCAGGCTTCTTGAAATTTACTTTTGCTATGATAAGTGGGCTTGCGGACAGGGATGATCTGAAATCATCATCCTCAACAGTTTTAATTTTCAGACCTTATTCAACTTCCCAAAATTGAGAGTAGGCCTATTTCTTTTTCACTCCTTTGACTGGCCTCCACACAGACTTTGCTCCAAATGAAATACAAAATGGCCTTTGAAATTGTCAAGGTGAACTCTCATTTTACAGATGAGATATGAAAAGTAGGACAGGGGAATTAAATCTCCAGCTCTGTAGGCTGTAATTTGATCCGCCAAAACACAGTGACCTTTCTGGCTGCCCGGATTTTTCTGAGTAAAAGTATTCTCCATTGACTCACAGGATTAGATGTGTAGCTCTCGCCATTTCCCTTAGACCCACCCCTTGAAATCTATGTGATGTTAGAATGGGTTTGTTTCTGGCCTGGTTTTTGCAAGGCATGGGGGGAAGGGGTGCGGGATCCCAAGGGTCTCATGTGGTTTAGGGATTCCAGGGTCCTGTGTGTTGGACACTAGATGGACCACACTGTGGTTGGAGCAGGGTCAGAGATTATCCTCATCATTATTCTAAAAAGGATTAGATCCTACCTTACAATGTCGCCTAGAGAATCTCTTCCAGAGACACACACAGATCTATAGGGTGATACTCAATAGCCTCACCAACATTCACCCAAAACTCAACACACATATCTATCTCAGTGTTAGTAGGGGAGATATCACTGGTGTTTTCTTTAACCAGTTCAAAATGATGAGTGAGGCCTATATATACCCACAACAAGGACAATCTTCACACTTGATGCATGGACACGGGATAACAAAGGAAATGAAATTGTATCCTGCAATTCAGCGATGACAAGTGCTAATGATTTTTAAAAATAATTTTCTAAAGGACACTTGTTAAAGTTTTGTTGATATGTTGTCATGGTTTCAGTCATTTGACTACATGCAATCAGTTATATTGCTGTAGGCTTTCAAAACTGTTAAGCAATTGACACAGTGTAATGTCATAGCTCTGTGTCTGAAGCCATTAGTGTAGGCCTACCTGGAAATTGTATAGAAAATGGCTTTCATATGGAGAGGGAGAAGGGTCGAGGCAGAGGTAGAGCAGTGAAACAATATTTGTGCAACTTTTGTCCACTAACCTGTTTGAAACTCCCACTGATCCACTCAGCCCCCACCCTCTCCATCATGTTCTGACCCCATCCCAACCCTTTCCTCTCTCTCTTCAATCCCCTCTCAGTCCCCTTTCCTTCCCTCCTCTCCCCTCCCTTCCCCTCCATTCCCCTCCCTTCCCCTCCCTCCCTTCCCTCCCTCCTCTCTTCCCCTCCCCTCTCCTCCCCTCCCCTCTCCTCCCCTCCCCTTTCCTCCCCCATCCTGTCCCCACCCTTCCCTTCCCTTCTCTTTTCTTACCCCTCCCCTGTCTTACCATTGGAGACAAGCATGAGGAATTACACCCCTAGTATGGCCACCATGAGACATACAACCCACTGCTGGGGTAATACCACCACTATTCAAATTAGGACCAAAGTTGAACCACCGGTAGTCCAGGGGGGCAAATATCTGCAAAGATACAAAAAGAAACGCTGGAAAGTTTAATGTTCAGTGATATTAACCTGTTGAGGACGAGTCCCCAGTATACTTGGGCAGGTGTCTATGGGAAATGGCATGTTGTAGCAAAATCAGTCTGTCCTCAACGGGTTAAATGACCAGAGCTCAAATCTAGAGACTCTATGTTTATACATCCATCCAGGATCATGGTTGCTAAAATAATTTTTACATTGTATTTCTTTATTAAAAAAAATGTTACGTAGAAACACATAGAAACACTAATGGGAGAGCTGTGAGTTCATTGATGACATCATCACCTCAACTTATTTTGATTGCAATGAATATCTCAGTGAAAAACACAAAAAAAATCCTATAACTTTCAATTGTATCTTGTTAGATAAATTTTTGGTCATTTTGTTATACACTGTAGTTTCAATTTGCTCTATCCTGTTAAAGAAAACCCCACTTTATGTGCAACCGCACAAACAGATTTTCCTAGGCCCTCCATACTGCAAAAATAGACATATCTGCAAAAGTAATTTCTTTGCCGAGAAAGATGAATTTTGTGCGTGCCTCTAATTCCATGCAATCAAAATACAAGCAGTGTACAGTTGAGTGGTAGTGAAGTGTGGTAGTGTAGAGTGGCATACATGTGGAGGGACATATAGAAGGCAGTCTTTCATGTAGTATTACAGAATATGTAACAAGCTAAAAATTCATATACTTTCAGATTCACACTATTTTCATGTCTTGCAAAATGCACACACACACAAACACACACAAATAAAATAAAATAAAAATAAATAAATAAATATCCATGTTTACAGCAGTATCTTCTGTGAAAATGTCAACTCTAATAAAAGTATGTATGATAGGAGACTGAGCCTGCAAAATGCATAGTTAAAGCTCTGACCTTGCTCTGGATTGATAACAACAGAGACATAATACGTGTACTATAGCAGTCCAACTAAAACACCCAACCAATGATGGTCATTGGACATTAGACATAAAACCATGAACATACTGTTGTGATGACAGCACTGTGATATCATACCTTAGCACACTGAAATCAAACAATGGTAATGTTTCGACGGAATGACCTTTGGATATTAAAGGCTGACACTGCTGTTTGTTGCAAAATAGATCAAACTACAAATCCTCACAACAGCTGCATTACTGGGTCCAGATCATTAATAAATGGATGTTAATGGAACTACGTGTGTATATGTACTTGTAGTAAAGAAAGTTATGTTTTGCTTACAAGTACTGAGTTATCACTGAACATCAACATTTTTACTTGGGATACTATCAGCTGAACATTCATTGTAAAAATCAAGAGAATTGGAGGTCTTTATGCCACAGGATAGATTGAAAAGTACAGAACCCTTGAGCAGCAAACAAGATAAAAAATTTTTAAACTTTATAATACTGTAAAATCTGGACAGAATGTAAAAGTATCTGTCTGAATGGCTGTGGCATTCATGTCATCACAGAAATAAAAGGGACTACATCTAACTAAGGCACCCCCCCCCCCGAGATCGCAGCCTTCGATCACGAAATCGCGATGAAAATTGGCACATGCATTATCTGTGGCATAATCTACCAAACTATACAAAAAGAAATGAAAATTTTCATTAAATCTGTAATACAATATGCATAAAATCATACATTTTGCTCTCAATCAGAAAGTAAAGCGCCTAGAATCCAAATTTTTGGTTAAAACATTCTTTGTAGCATTCCTAACAATGCACCGGTACTTGACAAAAAATCTGGTATCAAAATTAATTTCTTATGTATTTTATTGTTTTATGAATTTCTTATGTATTTCCTTGTTTTTCGACATTTTGTTTTATATTTTTTTCATCAAATTTATGACAGAACCTATTTCAAGCATAATTATGCTAAAATTAATTGATTTCAGCCTATGAACGTGAAAATTATCATAGATTTATGAATAAGGTGAGAAAACTCCATTTGCATTTAATTTGTTTTTGAGCCATTTTGGGTCTGACATGCATATGTATAAAAGGTCGTGTAGTGCCATTACGGTATGCATGATTTTCGCGAAAATGGTGTCAAAAGATGTGCAAGACTTGAAAGTAAAATGTCGGCGAACGGCGCAGTCAAAAAAATTCGCGGAGCGGAAAAGTTGTGAAAAATGTCGAGGGGGGGTTGATTCAACCCCCCAGCCTTTTTAGGGTTTTAAGGAATTGCTTTGACAAAAGACAGCATTTCTATTCAAGTACAGGCATGAAAACGAGCAAGCAGCAGTTTGCTGTCCCCTTCAATATTTTTGGCAGCAGTTGATAATAGTGTGCAGAGAACAGGACATGTGAAGAAAAAAAAAATCAGCTGAAAATTCTACTTTGATCTTTGTTTGTAAGATACTACAGTATGTATTCGTAAACACACATTCTTTTTATAGCTATATAACTGTAATCCAAAAGATTTCACATTCAGATACTAAACCTGGAAACAAATAATCAAATTTAAGCAAGATGTTTCAGTGATAACCTTTTAAATACGTTACTAATGACGAATGATAAGCATTCAATTGTCATGCCATTTTTATGCATAGGATCTGGATCTGCGCAAATTAGAGATACTGCTCCTCATGATCTACTGACATCTCCAATTGGTTCCCTCCCTCTTGCTCCTTGATTGAGCTTTCACACGCATGGGTAAGTGGTCCTACACCCTTGTAGTTCCTGCAGGGGGTGTTTCACAAAGAATTTAAAGGGTGTGTACAGTTCTGGGGCCTGTTTAGTTAAACTTGTCATCAGTGACAAGTTGTCATAGATGTTACAAGCTACTGAAATCCTTGCAGCTGATTGGCTGAGAGCAAATTTGTCATAGAAATGTGGAAGTTGTCACTGATGACAAGTTTTATGAAACGGGCCCCTGGTGGAGGTGAGGATTTAGCTTTTAACGTTTTGCGAGATATTCAGAAACCACTCTAGTATGAGATGTCAAAGAGCATGCTCAAATGGGTATCAAAAGTTTATTTGATGAAAATCGTTTTTGAAATGGCTGAGATATCCAAAAACAAGGTGAACCAAAGAGATCCTAATAAAACTTTAAGGCGTGGCCTGTAGTCTTTTATTATCATCACTTTTCTAGATACCTCAGCCATCCATTTGAAAACCGATTTTCATTAAATAAAAGTTGAATCCTTCTTAAAACTACATGCTCTTTCATATTTCATAAGAGGTTTCTCATAGTGTCTCACTTACTATTAGGAATGTTCAAAACATGAATCCCCACCTACACCAGTAGTGCCAGTACTGTACAGTCCCTTTAAGATTGACTAAAAATTATGGTATGCTGTGTGTCTCTTCAATGTTGAATAACTTTCTAACGAAGATTTTGGAGACTTTTATCATAAAGCTATATCCACTGATAATACAATAACAAAAAAAAAATGTCGATATGAATAAAGAATGAAATTATTCTGTAAACATAAAATGATAATTTGAAGTGGGTGGTGATTAGGCTAATGAAATTGAACAGGGAAACCAGTGGCATACCATCATTTTTAGTCAATCTTGACTTCGTGAAACAGCCCCCAGCCAGCTAGACTCTAGATACCGAGGCTCCCGCGGTTCGACGTGCTGCAATCCATGCATGCATCCACTTCGCTCTTGTCTCCCGGCCCGGCGGCCGGGCCGGGGATCCCACCCAATGGCAATACCTACTGAGTAATTTAAAGCCAAGGAACAGAAACGGGGTGCGCAGAGCATGGTCTGTAGTACCTTTGTTTTATCAAGAAAAAACTATACTAGTAGGATTGGAAGCTCAGAAAATTCCTTCGTTACCTGCATAAACGATGTCAGTAGATAGATCTAGATGAAGATCGTGCAACAGAACTAGAGACCACCACCACCACCACTCTACTATACTAGCCCAGTTAGCACTGCCACCATGCACCACACAAGCTAGCAGAATGTCGAAGTCGTTGATCGTGAGTTTAGAGGAGTGAATTCGTTGATGTGCTCCTCTCACTTGCATGGAACATCAGTGTAGATTTCCCTGCTGAACGACAGCTTGAGTGTTCTTCGCAAAACAGTCTCCTACCCACAACTATTAGCTAGCTAAAAGCAGGGTCCCGTCGAAGCCTGTGTGGCTTTATTAAACTTTCAACTACCAAGGGGGTGTTTCACAAAGCGTTCTTAGAGTTAAGAAGGACTTAAGTGCGACTGGTGATCAGTTCTTGTGCTGCCGAATTATTGAGATTCTGATAAGGATAGCACACAAGAACTGATCACCAGTCGCACTTAAGTCCTTCTTAACTCTAAGAACGCTTTGTGAAACACCCCCTTGAAGTGTTTTTCGGTTCGTGGTTTGTGGTAATTACCGTACGTGCTCATGGGCGCGACGACGGGATGCGAGGCAGCTGGCTGGCTACCACTTGCACTACTAGCTAGAGGAGCATGCAGCGCTCTCCCTTTCACGGCTGATCCGGATTCGAATGAGCCTCGCGCCGCACGTACAGTACATTGTACCATACGTCTGGTAGCTGTCGTCGGTGCAGCAGCGCAGCATTTCACTCGCTAGGGGTAGAGCGATACCACAAAGCATATTGTCGGGGATCATTGTCGATCGTGGGAGGGTAGAGGAGTCAGTGACGATTTCGTTTCAACATATTTTACAATCCACGAAAGATCTGCACGAAACTTCAAAGAGTGAGTACACTAAATTATAACAAAAAACAATTAAAGCTTGTCTACAAGCAAGTTCACTGTGTTTAGCCAGTCTCACCTCAAGGGTGAAAGTAATTGAACCGTGAAAATGACATTCTGTTTTGAGGTAATCCGATCAAAAGGGATTATGGTAGGAGTAGGGCCATGTTCGCTGATAATCCGCACCCTGAAGTCACGTACATTATGTATTAAAGTAGAATCTAACTGTGTGTGTGCAGCTAGCCAGAATAGCATGCTCAAATTCCCAGTCGATGGTCCTCACTCACTCCTGAATTGACCGAGGCCGAGGACATTGATTCTTACTTTATAGGGCAGGAGTTTGCCCTGGAGCAACTTGGAGAAAATGGGTTACCGGTACCCTGGATGACGAATTATTTACTGCTAGTGCTACGGTACTCCTTTCACTTTGTTTACCCCTCGGTCATTAGATTTTGGGGGCACTAAAATTGTCAATATCATATTAATTCATATCACTATCGTATCACTGGATGAGAGTAAACAAAAATGATTGAATACAGTAATGTAAACTAACTGTACCTAGTTAATGAGTAGGTCTACAGTAGACCTATTCTCTCCAGTCCAAGTATCACCAGTTCACAAGAAACAAACCTGTCTTATCTGGAATCATGTAGACATTTTCTACCAAAGTCCAAGGAAGGTAGTAAAGTAGTTTTCATTTTAAGCCGGGAAATTTGGATTAGAGAAAATCATTGTAACCCATAGACTTGGTACCTGGTGCATTGCATAATTGGGATAATTTACAATAACATTAACTCTTGTGAAAAATTAACAATAAAGTCAAGACTGTGAAGACGTCACAAAGAAGTTAATGGCTGCTCCATTCTCTCGCTCGGGAGCTGTCTTTGGTTGTCCACTCTGTGCCTTGCCAAAAGGGAGCTGGGTGAGAAATGAACCTATCAAGTTTCCCAGGTTGTGCAGAATCAAGGCTCCCAGAGAAACATCAGTAATCATGTAGAAAGGATTACCTGGGGCCGTATTCTGAGAGCTTATTAAGTGTCTGATTAGCACTTAATTACCGAATTGGTATTCTGAGAGCATGATTAAGTAGGGGGCATATTAACTACCATAGCAACAAGCGTTTTGGCGGGAAGGACCTACGCGTTTGCGCGTATCAATGCGCGTGCACCTCTGAGAGGACTTAATCACAGACTTAATTACGAATCGGTATTCTGAGGGTGTAATTAAGTATGAAAGTTAATGAAAAACTTAATGATACCAAAGAGTGTTATTAACTACTCCGATATCACGCATTACATCGTGTTTTCTCTGCCACAGCGATGCTTACCGTCTTCGGTAACCGAGGAGCGGTTGAATCTTGTTATCATGGTATCCGTAGAATTCAGAGAAAAAAAGAAATACAGCCGATCTTCGAAGAATTTTGTCATTTTATTTGAGCAAAGAGGTTGAGACCTTCGCGTGCGTAGGTGAGGGGTTATAATCAAATACCGGAGTGTGCGCACGGAGCTCTTGGGCTGTAATTACAGGGGCGTGGAGGAGCGCGCATTGAGGGCATATTTGCGCGTGTAATCATCATTTTGGCTTCTAACAACTCGTCTGATTGGATGGAATAACAATTAGATGGGAGGGACCTAAGATAATTACAGGGGACTTAATCATACCTTAATTACGTCCTCAGAATACCGATTTTGCCCATGATTAAGGGCCTATTAACTTCACGACTTAATCACGAAGTTAATTACAGACTTAATTACGACCTCAGAATACCACCCCAGAACATCATGCCCTGACAAAGTTTCTGCAAGTTGCTTTGCATCAACAGGAATGTGTATACCTACTCATTAAAGTTACTGGGTTTGTGCTAAATATTGTTGCATATTATTATTAAGATGCATCATATCACATTAAATATCTGCCTGATTGCTCTCTGAAATCTCCCTGCATTTGATTTGTGAATGTTTCGCAAACATTGAACCACCTTGAAAGAAAACAAAAACCATAGGTACGGTGGTACACTAGATTAGAAATAAAGCACAGATAAGATGGAGGAGTTGTACTTTCCAACAATTAAGTCTTGCAGTACTTGGATAGTTGTGATCATGGCATGGCCTTCTGGATAAAACAATGTTTATAACACTCTTATAAGAGGAAACCATGGGTGATTGGGTATGAATGACTATCAAAATCATGATAAATCGTTTACATTATACTCGGAAAGATGCAAAAGAATATTTTTTGTAATCCTACAGGACCTTGAAATTACTCCATTTTGAACATGTTGTGGTTTTTGTGTAACATGTTTCTGACTTATACTTTGATGATTCCTTCAGGGGTTATGTATTATTACACTTAAAAATCAATGTGAGTTAGCCTATTGAATGAATGCCCACCATTTTAATTTCTTTAATGATTTTGAGTGATTTAATCCTGTAAGGAAATGGGGGGGGGGAGCTAGTGGTTATGAGTAGGGTCGTTAGTGACGGACAGGAAGGAGAGTCTGTGAACATGACTGATAACAGTGTCAACAAATCCCAGCCACATGTTTGCTCACCCACTTGGTGCTGATGGTGGTGGCTGGGCTGTGGACAGGTTGATGTTTGCACACTGCCAGCGATAGGGGGATAGACAATGAGTGATGAGACCTCGGAACACATTGTCTCCTGTAATTTGTTGATAAGCCGACTTGTTTTTCTTTGATTTTTCAAAGTTGAAAGCTAGATGCCCTGATGATTGGTGCACTACCTCCTATCTTCCTGTTCAAGTCTTCAGGACAGTCTAGGTGGAGAGTTTGACTTGCTGCATCAAACTGCCATTTTGGGAAATGTTCATCCAAGTTTTCCAGCATCTATGCTCCATTGCAAATGGTGAGGTTTCAGCATTAAGTTGATTGATACATACCAGCTCTGATATCACATTTCGTGAAGTGTAGGTAGTGATAGGGATAGTAGATTTCTTTGACAGTCTGTCAAAGTTTTAAAACCAGAGTTGATCAAGGTTTAACATGATCCAAGGGGTAAGTTTCCAGTTCCATACATTAGTTACCACTGTATATGTTTGTAGATTTTCAACTTTGTTTGGAAACTGGCACTACATTTTCACCTATAAAGCAGGGCTGCACACTACCCCATTTTTTCTACTGTTCTGACTTGTCTTTGGACAAGTAGATATCCAGCTTTTTCATCTTTGACTGGTCCATTCCTGAAGAAGTTGCTGGTCCGACAGTGATTTTCACTGGTCAGGGACCATCGGACCTGTGCCAGTGTGCAGCATTGTCTCGGTATAATTACATGCAATTTAGAGATTGTTCCATTGTCTTAGAATGTGGATTTGGTTTTTTATACCCCCGCCAAACGAAGTTTGAAGGGGGTATATAGGAATCAGCGGACGGTCGGTCGGGCGGTCGGTCGGGCGGTCGGTCGGGCGGTCGGGCGGGCGGTCGGGCGGTCGGTCGGGCGGTCGGTCCGTTGCAAATCTTGCGTCGCGAACTACTTCCTCAGTTTTCAACCGATTCCCATAAAACTTGGCACAGATGTGTGCCTTGGGTTGTAGATGTGCAAGACGTATTTTTTGACAGTACCCAAAAGTACGTTGCCATGGTAACGGCATATTATGGGCAAAAATGGGTACAAATCTTGCGTCGCGAACTCCTCCCACAGTTTTTGATCAATTTTTATGAAATTAGATACAGATGTTCATCTGAATATGTTAATGTGCAAGACACATATTTCGGCAGTGGCAAAAAGTGCGTTGCCATGGTAACGGCATGTTATTGGTAAAATATAGGGCAAAATGCTTCATGGCAAAACTGCTTCATCAGTGTTCTTCCAATTCTCATGGAATTCATATTGAATGTTTGTCTTAGGATATAGGTCAGCATGACACATTTCTTGACAGTGACAAAAAGTATGTTGCCATGGTAACAGCTCACATATTATGAGCCAAAATGATGGAAAATTTTGTGTTGCAAACTACTTCCTCAGTTTTTGCCCAATTTCCATGAAACTTGGTACAGATGTGTGCCTTTGGTTGTAGATGTGCAAGACGCATTTTTTGACAGTACCCGAAAGTACGTTGCCATGGTAACGGCATATTAATGGCAGAAGATCAGGGAAAGATCTTGCGGATTGAACTACTTCCTCTGTATTCGACTGAAGCTCATGAAATGTGGCACACACATTGGTCTTGGTGGGAAGATGTGCAAGACATATTTTTTGGACATGTCGGAAGCTGCGTTGCCATGGTAACGGCATATTAATGGTGGAAGATCAAGGAAAGATCTTGTGGATTGAACTACTTGCTCAGTTTTTGACAAAAGCTTATGAAATGTGGCACACACAATAGTCTTGGTGGGAAGATGTGCAAGACATATTTTTCGGACGTGTCGGAAGCTGCGTTGCCATGGTAACGGCATTTAAATGGCAGAAGATCAAGGAAAGATCATTCCTTGGGTAAGACTGTCGTCACGGGGCGGGGTTATTAATCACCTTAAGTGATATTTCTAGTTTTTTGTTATTTTTGTTTTTTTTTTTGGTTATATTTTGTTTTGTTTTTTTCAGTTGCAGGTCTTTGTTTGAGGGTGATTATTCGTAAATTGCAAATTAACATGGCTATTTGGAGATATACTCTACAGGAGGGAGCTGATACTATAATTTTGTAGCAATTTGGAATGTCTTGGTAATGTACAAGCCTATCCTCATCAAATCTCCTATCTTAAATCCTTTATGACATCCAGGAGAGGTTGATATGTCGATGGAACACTTTGTTTCCAAGAGGTCTTCGTGTTGGATTACGGTGCTATCCTGTTCTCTATTGTCATCATGAGTAATTGTGAGGGCAGCAACAGTTTTGGACCACGGTCAAAACACAGAAGCACCACGGGACATCGCAGTGTTGTGAAGGACAATCGCAGCAAGTGTCTGTTTGATAGCGAGAAGAAATCTGAAGACAAGAAAACTCTGGTTTGCGATGCCAATTCCAACCAGCTGCGGTCAGCTGGCATCGCTGATTTTGATGATGGCGTTCCTGTTCCACGACTGTCGCCAGTCGTATCATCACTGCTTGTCGCCGGACTGGCAATAGCATCATACTGGAATGGTTGCCATGGAGATTTTGTGTTTGATGACCTGGAAGCCATTGTGAAGAACAAAGACTTGAGACCACAAAGTCCTTGGACCGATTTGTTCCACCATGACTTCTGGGGTGACCCAATTTCGTCCGAGGAAAGCCACAAATCGTATCGTCCAGTCACTGTTCTGTCATTCAGGTACAGACAAGTTTACCACATGTACTGTCATAAAATGTGCTTTTTCCAAGAGCTTCAGTCACTTTATCCCATACCTGTAACAATAATAGTTCTTGCAATGGATAAAAGTAGTGCAGAATACTCCAGAGATAGAGATAAGAGCAAGCAAAGTCATTTAATTTAATTTGATCATTGTGGAGTTTTTGTTCTTTTGATGGGATCACAATTTTCCTTTTTGAAATCTAGAGTGGTTTATTTTTGTCATGCCCTTTTTTTTATAGTATTGTCTTCAATACTCGGAGTCTGGTCTTGTGGTTTGGTGAATTCACAAGATGATAGGAAGATAAATTAAAGCAGGGCATGCTGCAACATTTATTGTGGAGAAAAGTCACTTTTATCTATTTGGCATAATAACAATATCCATCACAAACATACATTACATTACTATCATTTTGTTTTTTTGATTTAATGACATTCAGAGCATATCTGTTGATTTTAGCAATGCGTAATGTCATCCACAGGCTTCTCATGGGTTTGTGGTGGTCATGCAGAATGTTTATCCTGACAAAACATTCAGAGACTTGTTGAAATCTGTATGTTTTCCTGTCAGTGAGTTCATGTTATTTTTTCTATCAAGTTAGAATGGTTAGATATGGTTCTCCCCATTCCTAGTGACTGTTTTGTATTATGTGTGGGAACACTTAATTATTGTGAGTAATGAGTGAATTTAAGGTGTTTTTTTTATTTTTAGTTTCAGTGAGACATCAAAGTGATCTTAACCAATTACAAATTTAGCCTAGAATTGAAATATCTTATAGACTGCATGCCATATGACAGAAGATTTGAGTTAGAATTTTGATTAAATACATTGCCAGTTGTTGCCTCTGATATCGTAAAAAAAAAAAAATAAGAAAAAAGAAAAGAAAAGATGTTCAACTACATGTATGGTATAATCTCTCAGAGAGCTACTGTATCTTTGCTGGATTTTTTGGCTGTGACAGTTTGCATGCGAAACAATGAGTGAAAGGCAAAAGTAACTTTAACTTGATTTCCCTTTTTTAATCCCTTTATTTAGTGATCAGAGCAATATGGCAGGGAAATGTATGCTGTAGTGTACCATTGTCAAAACCTCACTTAGAGGCAATAAAGTTAACCTGTTGAGGACGGACTGATTTCGCTACAACATGCATTTCTCATAGACTCCCGCCTGAGTATACTCGGCACTTGTCCTCAACGGGTTAAAGTTTAATTCCAGAAATTAAGAATTATTGGTCCACTGTATTTGCCCAGTGCTTGATGCTGTATGGTAGCGTGAAAGTAATTAATCACACAGTTGAGTTATGAGCTGCCCAGATGAACAGAAAATTAAAGGGAAACAAATCTTTGAGGTTATTATGAATGAGAAATTAATCTAGATGTGGCTGAAGTTTGTTAGTACAGCATGGAAAGGTGATTGACTGAAAGAGGGCATTTGATGATTTGAAAAAAAAAAAGCAAACAAGCAAACTGTTTGCTTGTGAGTAAGTATTGGCTTCATCAAGTTGGTGCTACCAGCCTTACTCTCATTACAGCTAAGATGCATAATGCTGTAAAAAAAAAAGAAGAAGGTTGAAGTTCCTGTCAGCAAATAGTGAACTCTTTACAACATTGATGCAGGAAGAGTCATTCTCGGGGGGCGTGGCAGGGCTCTTGAGTTTGAATTAACAGTTTGGACAGTTTTAAAGTTTAAGATGAATTCTCAAACGAAATCTAAATCACATTGCTCTTTAGGTAACCTACACATTGTTTGTGCATGCCATAAGGAACCTCAGATTGATTCTAGATCTTCCAATCAAAAATATGATTCAACATTGTTGTTGCTCCATCTTGTGCTTTGATATGTGCCTAATAAATGCCACATCATCTGGCTCTTTCTTTTGCAGGTTGAATTATTATCTAGCTGGAGGTCTCTACCCATGGGGCTTCCACGTGGTGAACATCCTCCTCCATGCTGTAGTTAGTGTGCTAGTGCTCCCGGTAGTGTCAGCACTGCTTGCCAGAGAGAAGGGTGCTGGAAAGAGGGAGGATATGTTGTGCCTGGCAGCACCCAAATCCAGTCTTCTGTGTGCAATTCTTTTTGCTGTCCATCCCATTCACACTGAAAATGTAAGTTGCAGAAACACAGATCTCTTTCAAGAATATTTTTATTTCTGTGCTGCGTATTGTCTGCGGTGTAGATCATGCTTTTAAAGTATAAGTATAATTTTGGATCTTTATATCTCACTTTTGTGTATGAAATACAGTGTATGAAATTAACTGTGATAAGTACCAGTGGGAAAGTTGCCTGGTTTGTCCATAAATTCTTTCTCAGCTGGATGTGATCATAGATGTTTCATTTTACGTTACACTTACCTACTGCCCAAAAAGTATCATGCAAATGCTTTGAGAGATATTAAATTATAATACAAATTGCTCTCATCAACCAAAGAGTAAATGAGGAAGGATCATTCAGAATTGGAGAAAATTAAATCAAGTGTGAAAATATAAATGAGTAACAGTTTCAATTGAAATAGTAGAAGATGCAGTAAAACAAAAAAGATCTGATGAAATCATGTCCTAGAGTCTGTTAGATTTTGGCTTTAAATGTTGTAAAGTACACTATTTCACACTTTGTTTTGTCTTTAACCCTTCTACAAACATAGGTATCAGGTGTTGTGGGGAGGGCTGATATCTTGTGTGCTTTATTCTTCTTCCTGTCTTTCCTGGCATATGTGAAAGTGTGCAAAGATGGTAAGTTAGCAACGATGAACTGATTTATTTGTTTCTTTTTCATTTCATCATCATCCTTTATTCTGACCCAATGGGCACAAGCCTGATGAAAGAAGCATTAATATCTCTTTTCTGAAGATTTTTGTTTGGTTTTTTCTCAAATTTCACACATTTTTTTTTTTCACTCATTGGTGGCTGATGTTTCAGTGCTTTCATATAATCTAAGCTTAGGCTGGCTCTGGGACACATTTTCTGCAAGAAATTTGTGGGAAGTCATCATGTACACAGTATGTCTCCAATAACCATTGTCAAGTATATAAGTCTCTTTTTGTGGACATGGTCCCTTTTTGTGTTGATAAAGTTGATTATGATAGTACCATAAAAACTTGCCTAAGGGAACCTTGTGGATGCTGTGTCAAGCCAGTGACAATACAACATTCTTGTAGGGAATGGAGTAAGGCACTGTAGTAAGGTAACAGGAAAAGATATTAATATTGAATTTGATAAATTTTGGTTAAGTCATGAATATTTCCATGTCATAATCAGTAAAATTCTGTTGACATCATCTATTTTGTTTTTCTTCAATAGGCTCTCTCATCCACTATGCTACGGAAACTCTTCCATAGAACTCCTTATTATATTAGAACTGTGTTTAAATCACTAAATAATGTACATTGTATTTCTAGCAATACATTGTATAACATTCTGCAACTGTGATTCAGGTGTAGGATGGACTTCAATTCTTTACAATCCATACAAGAGAAAGAAGTCAAATTTGCATCACAGATTCAAGAAATATGAAACAAATAGTGTATAATGAACAAATGAATGAAGAAAATGATGCATGATACATCTCATGGTCACCTGACCAATATAGCTGTGATCACATGACTTTTACAGCTACGTGTATGCTAAGATGTCTATTATTACTTGAGTTGTTATCATTGAAAGAGGCTTGTAAGTTTCTATGTATTTAGCCACTTTTGCTCAATGTAATGATGATCATAAATCACTTTCATTTCAATGGTTTATTCAACTTGCCCTTGAGGAATGAATCTCCTGCGAAGCTCTTAATTTTTGCGTTTAGTGTATTCGATTTCATTTCTCATTCCAGGGATTTTGATAATTCTTTCTTTTGTTTTCATTTCAAACTGATTTTTAAAAAAAAATGAATGTTTACATGCTATTCTCATCCCTGTGTTTTGTGAGCTTACATTTTGTGTTGCTTGAACATGTTTCTTCATCAAACAAAACAAAAAAATTGCTGAAAGTGTTTATGTCATTAGTAAAATTAATCACATTGTCAGCTCAAGAGAGTCTTAAATACTCCCTTTCATGCATATGCTCACATAAACTCACACACACACCTTCATACATGCATATTTGTACATGCACAGAAAAGAACTACACTTGTACCTTGCAATTGTGGAAAAATTCAAAATGTGATAGCCATGATTATGACTTATTCTTTGTGAATTTTGTTTGTAACACCATCCACATCTGTATGCAATCATTACATATGGAGTTTCACGCTTGCTTGATGATCAAGCAGATGCAGCTGGCCTTAGTTCAAGCCATTCAGCTTTATTCTCGTCTGCGGGACTCCTTGTGAGCATGTCTTTGTGTGCTGTGTCTATGCTGTGTAAAGAACCTGGCATCACTGTCCTTGTAAGTTGATTTGAATTCTATGTTTGTGTACATGCTTCGTAAAACTGCTAAACTTTTAATTTGTGCCTACCTGGATCATGAGGATACACGTATAAGTGTTAAATGTATAATTTCAAAGGAGTCATTGATTCTGGCCAATTTCATTGATGAGATGACATTCCCACCCCTTTTTTGCCAGTGATTTGTGACTGTTCTTTGTTTCGAAGGGAATTGGGAGGACACTCCCTAAGGAAAAATTATGTATTCATTAGTAGCAGTTGTGTTTTTTATTGACTGTATACATGTATATGCTTGCGTATTTCAATCTAACATTGACATAAACTACAAGTCATGATTCATCTTTCATCACCCACAACACAATTGATTTTTTTTTCTTTCATGTAAAGAATTTGCTTATCATAGCACAGTACATTGATGTCTTGTTTCTTGGGAAGACACTTCAGAAAATGCAAGAGAGAGAGAGAGAGGGGGGGGGGGGAGAGACAGACAGACAGACGAACAGATAGATGGACAGTGAGAGATGAAAATAAACATTTTGCTCATAGATTTCTCTGATTGTTTGATATTTTGCGTTGGCATTTGCACGAAATGTTGATATATGATTCTTTTTTTCTTATTGATATGATGTATTGCCAAATCAGGTGCTGTGCCTTTAAGGACTTAGTAAATGTTTAAAATTTTAGTAAATGTTTAAAACCTAATGCATATGATTAAGGTATTAGTTCGTCAACCACCTGATCCATTGGAGAAGCCTAATCCCTCAGAAAAGATAAAGAATCTGACTCGATCTGTATCTTCAGGGTGTATGTTTCGTGTACGATGTCATCATCAACTGCCACATCCATCCTGTACCAGCGTGCCTTGCAGTGTGGGAAAGCTGCCAGCGCCACGGCTTGATGCCGTCCATTCACCGCCTCATCTCTGCCAGAGACCTGCAATGGCTTCGAAGACTGGCAGGCCGACAACTCACAGTACTAGTTTCAATGATCATCCTTCTTGTATTCAGGTGAGGTGTAGACGGCAAATTTTCCTCAGTCAGCGTAGCTCAGTTTACCATTCCATTCTCTGTCCTTCAGCATACATTCAGCAATGTGTTCATTTTAGAATCTTAACCTGGGTCCTATTGGTCCTCTTTCCTTCTGCCAATGATGATTGTGTAGTGGTACTTTAATGTCATAATTATGTCTAGGTGTGTCAGATATATAACTTTCTTAATCGTTTTGAAGCATGATTTGTCTAATAGTGAATTTCTTTTCAATTCGTGATGATTTCATTTCATTTAAAATGATGCGCTTGGATTCCTCAGTTTGAGTTCTACGTATTGTATTTATGACAATAGATTGGTGCATTGATTGATTGATTGAAATTAATGGCTTTTTAAATGTTATTTATTTGTTCTTATGCCTGTGATGATAATTACTAATGACCATATTGACTCATTCAACTCATACGTCCCTCCTAGATACATTTCAGTACATGGAAAACCATAAATTATTCACTGGTTACTGTTTTAGTTGTTAAAAGGCCTGAGCGAGCATTTTGTTTCTAAGGAATAACCTTTATAATGGAGGTATTCATGAGATTTTGATGTGTTAGTAAAGTGGTCTATTCTGATGTAGTTGACAGTGTGTGGTGTGTTTTCACCCTTCATTAGATTGTCCATTATGGGTAATGGTGTTCCGTCCTTTCAACCGGTAGACAACCCAGCTTCATTTGCCGACAGCTTTTGGGTCAGGGTATGTAAGACCAGCACTTTTTTTGTGAAGACTTTTTACAGATTTAAAAAGATTGTCTATAGCAGTTGTCTATAGGAGCCACTGAAATGTTTTAGCATGATCAGGATATTTGTCTATGATTTAACCATTTCATCTTGTATCTGTATGCAACAAACTAGAAATTATGAACTTTAATAGCTGTCTGGAATTGTGTACTTAGGCCCAGATTTCCATTAGTTGTGGTACGGCTAAAGACATTTTTGTAGTCTGATACCTGCCATTTTTAGACCTGCACGTCAATCGCAAGCAGCCACCAAAGTTCCTTTGCCATTAAATTGTTGACATTAATTTCCAATAACAGTGTGTCTTTACTTCTGTTCATCAGTAGCATAGAAACACCAGACCAGTATATGCATAGTACACTTAACAGAAAACTATGTTTGCTGAGACCAAGTACTAAAAAACAGTACATGGAACAATAGGAGATAGGATAAAATGTACAGAGAATTTAGTGAGAAGTTTGTCTAGTAATTCACATTGTTGTATTACTAAGAGGATATGACATCATTACAAGTCACATTGAGCCCATAAAACACATTCCGAGAAAGAGGTATGCACTTTCATGAAACTCAAATTTATTCTATTTAATTTAGTAAAATGACTGTACATCTATTTCCAACAGGTGATCAACTACAGCTACATCTATGCACTGAATGTTTGGCTCTTACTGAACCCATGGTGGCTCTGCTTTGACTGGTCCATGGGTTGTATCCCTCTTATCCAGACACCCCTTGACTACAGAATGGTAGTTCCCATTGTTTTCTGGCTTGTCATAGGCTGTCTAACATATAGCTGCTTCAGCTGGACAGATCCACTGGAGAGAAGGTAACTTAAAATGCACTGTTTAATCAACAAATGCTTGTTGTTGTAGTCAGTCTTTCACAGCACTATGTCTCATTTCTAATATCTCTGTTGCAGTAAAAAGTGTGTCATTTCAGGGCAGGTGTCTTGTCTAATTGTGTCTATTCATGTTGCTGTTTTCAAAGGGTAATGCAAAATTTGTGACTATCAAGTTACTCTTCATACAAATTTCTGATAGAACAGTTAATGTATGCTTGCACAAGTATAGTGATTGTTGCATGTTTAGGAATATTGCATTAGAAATCACTGATAGATATAGGTAAATGAATTTGAAGATTCATAAAATATCCAAATGCATAAAGGCTTTTACAGCTACAAGCCATGTTCAGACGTATTTCTAGTTGGAGTAAAAATTTATGGCTCGGCAATGAAAATTCAAATTAATGCATATCTTACCACGACCCTTGTGTCCACACGACGGTCGTGGGAAGAAACTCCGACCAATTTATGTGCAAGGGTCGGTGTAACTTCCGGAAGTGGTAGCGCCGCGCACTTCAACCATGCGAGTGTTTTTTACCAGTGGCACTTGTCCTCTCCATTCTTGTTGATGGAAATTTTGGCATGAGCGGTAGCTTCTTCGTCACGATCGATTAGGTTAGAATTGCACTGCACGCGCACGTGTACTCGCAAACTGTCAACATTGCGATTTGACCCAGGAAGTTTTACCTAGGTCGTAAGGTATGTAAGTTCATAGATACTCCAAGGGCTTGTCCGCACAGGCAATTTACTCCGACCGGCTAGTCGTGGTAGCGAGATACTCCTGAGGAAACTCAGGAGTATTTCGTTTGGAGGAAGAGGTCGTGGTAAGTTCCTCCGATCGGAGGAAGTTACCACAACCTTGTTCAGACGGGCACTACTCCGACCTATCCTCCGAAGTTACTCCGACCAAGCTTCCTCCGACCTTTCCTCTGAAGTTACTCCGACCAAAACTGCCTCCGTCTGAACACAGCATATATCTTTTCTTCAATAGACCAGTTAAACATATTCAAATTTTATGGATGTTTCTTCCGTCCTGACATAGTAACGAGCCATTTCATTAACCTGTACCTCAAAAACACTTTTCAATACTTGGAATCAATTTACATGCATTAGTTGTAGCCACGTGAGGCAAACCTCAGGCAAACTTTCATGTTTTCAAGAGAACTGATGTCAGAAAGGCATGCATAAGATCTGAAAATGTTAATAAACCAGTGTATTGCTTTAAAGCCTAGCCTAATTATGTCATATGTTGATATGTGACAGGAATGAGCGAACATCATGGAGGAGAAATGTTGAGGTTGATTTCAGATGCATGACTGATAAATATTCCTTTCTTCCATTCATTCTTTTCTTCCCAAAGAGCTTTTACCATGGCTATGTCCTCTCTCATCATACCATTCATCCCGGCATCCAATCTCCTCTTTCGGGTTGGCTTCGTGGTGGCGGAGAGAGCCCTCTATCTTCCCAGTCTGGGTTTCTGCCTGCTGGTCGTCATGGGAACGAGGCAGCTGTGCATTGCACTGCCCAACAGTGTGAAAAGAGTGAGTGATGTAACTCTAATCCCATGTGTTTTAGTTTTGTTTGCATCCGTAGGAAATAGGTAAATCTGAAAACATGTCTATTGCACTGGATGCCACCAAGGACGGACAACAGAGGGTACTGCAAATACAACAGGAGAACCACATTGTTTTATGCACATTGTAGATCGGAACTCTCTTTATATACCCTAGTAAAGGCAATATATGTTTTATATCCCCTGAATAACAACCAGACAATGTCATGATTGTAGTTTTACGTCATGTTTTCTTATATTGGACAAGGAAGGGTATCACTTTTGTAAGAGCAGCTAGAAGTTTGTATCCAATTTTTGTTATGGAGTTTTGTGATTTGACTAATGATTACACATGGTGTACGTGCCCAACACTGCATGCGAATGGTAGATAAAAACAGCATGTGCTCCAAAGTGTGTGGCATTTTAGTTCATGATGGAAGAGAGTCAGAAGACATCAAATCCGTCTGAACTTGTAGATTTTGATAAAGGAGATGTGTCTCCTTTGAGCAAAAAGTCAGTGAAATCCATCATGTTTTCTATAGGCATCATTCCATGATTTGCTCAAAGCATCATATACTTCATGTGCCTTAATTTAGATACCATTTCTCCATTAATGTTGCAAACCACATAGGTCTGTCTGTACATGAAACTGCATTGTACATTCCAAAATACAGAGACTTTGACATATAATAAGAAACTAAAATCCTATGTTTTCAATTTTGAACTGATTGTTTTTTGTTTGCTCGTTAAATGTTTGTTTGTTGTGGTTTTTTTAATGTGCTTTATGTGTGCAATGCATTAGTGTATGTGTCTGGATGTCTCAATCCATAGCGAGTTAATAACAAATTATTTTTGTACAAAATTCAGTTTGTTCAAGGTATGTTGATGGTGGTGATAGCTTGTCACGTGACCCGCTGTATCCATAGAAACAAGGAATGGCTGACAGAGGACAGCCTGTACCAATCAGGGCTCAGAGTCTGCCCTTTAAATGCCAAGGTGAGTGGATAGGAGGATGGCAAGGTCCCAGTGAAATCTGCTTATCATCAGTTGAGAATGATAAGGGCGTTAAGTTGCCACTAAAGCCATTGTGTTCGAGGCACCTTAATGCCCTTTTCGTTCTCACCCGACATTATGTTCTTTACCTAAGAGAACATAATTCTGGGTGTCTTTAATGGTCATTCCTAATTTTGTCATGAAATTAGTAAAGGTAGCTGGTCTGCCTAAGAGACTCCCTACTTGTTTGATATAATACATCAGATAAGAGTGATCTCATTTGCCACAGAACAGGCAGCTTTTTTGTTAATTCTGTCTCATTGTATTACAGGAAGACCCACTTTTGTGTGCTCACAACATTCAATTTGAAAAAACAAAAACTCATTCTTTTTAAAATTGATTCTGGCTGTAAAGTCAGTGGCAGAATATTAGGATATATGTCCTTGTCATTGTAATGCAATAGTTTGTAGGGGAAAATATGTAAATTGGATTGTATGCTATGTGATATAGTAATGTTTATCTTGAATCCTGAATGTTGAATGTATCTTAAGTGTAACAATCTTGCTCAAGTAAAATGTTTGCAATTTTCTAACTTCATATGTTTAGGGTAGTAACAGCATGCAAGTTTTGCTTCAACATGCATCCAAGGAGGCCTTTGATTCGTGGTCACTTCTTCTTTCAGGTTCACTACAACATTGGAAAAAGTGCAACTGACCTGGGTCGACCACTGGAAGCCATTTCTGCCTATAGGGAAGCATTGAGGTATGAGAGATGGCAATAATAACAATGTTTCAGATGTGGCTGTCAGACACACTAAATATAAGGGAATGCAATTATTGAAAGTGAATTTCTGAGAAAGTAATGAATGCTTGCAATACTTGTAAAGCAACAACTGAACCGTCGTCTCTAAGTGCTCTCCGAAAGACTAGGCGGTGGGGATAAGTCTTGAACCAGTGGCCTCTTGATTGAGGGTCTGCTTATGATGTCCACTGAGCCACAGCAGCTCATTGATATGTCTTTAAAAACTCACCTAAAAAGAGTAAGAACCCTCCACACACGCATATCGTAGAAAAGTAAAAATTGCACCCCTGGATTTTGGTTTACTGTGCTACAACTGCAATATCGTTAGTGCTTGCCTGTCTTTCATCCAGATTGAATATAATGAGAATAGTAATGGATTTCTTAATGCACTACATGTACTATATGCACTGTATCTTGTTACAATGTGAAACACATTTAACTTAGCTGCTGCATACTTCATTATCATATTTTGTGACACGCCCATGCAAGTGAGGAAGTCTGATCGAAGCTACTAGGAATATTTATATATATATATTTTTTTTTATTGATATCTGTCATCGTTTGTAGATGGGGGAGAATTAAATTGATTTTGCTTTTAAATTCATGTGAAGTAATGATACTCAGAGTGTGTCAAGTTCATAGCAAGGATTGTATGGTCAACAATTGTTCATGCTACCTAAGGTTTTCCCTCTGAGTTTGAACGTTGGTGCATCCCCAAACGACTTCTCATATATTGAGGTTTTGTTAGATGTAGGACTGATCAAAAATAGTGGTAGAGGCTGGGCTCAAACATGGCCCACAAAGTTTCTAATAATAGATTTTGCCGTGAATGAACATCTCGACTGCAGGTTGTATCCAGACTATGACCAGGCTCTGAACAACTTGGGCAACCTCCTTCGGGAGATGAACCAGACGGAGGAGGCGGAGGCTTTAATCTCCAAGGCTGTGACTGTCCGGTATCTACACTCTCATTTCCGCTTACTGTATAAGCTGCCATTTTCACGAGAGTTAAATTTTTGTGAATTTTGCGAATCACTGTTAGACCATGAATTTAACAATGTCCAAAAATGTCACAACACGATAGGATAATAGTGCACTTACTATAGTCTCTGTGTCAAATTAAGAAAACATCTCGTGAAAATATCGGTAAATGAAAATAACATCTGGTACAGTACTCGGTAATTATTCACAATGATCATATTTGATCACACAATGTTGCCCTGAAACTGGAAAATGAAATTAGGCACTAGATATTTAAATCAGCATTTGTTTTAAAAAGGGGGGAAAAAAAATCAAAGGTCTCAGCCTGGCAAAGTTCGACAATCTGAGAGTGTCTTGAATTAGATCTTTCTTTGTTTGGTTTTGTGTGAAACATCTTCCTGTTGTGTTTTGAACTGACCTAGTCATAGCGCGCTGAAACAATTAGTTTCTGGGGCACATGATGTTGCCTACTATAATTCATATCCTTTTTCAGACTTTGCGCCATCCTTGTTTTGTTGTATATATCTTGTGATTATTACCATTCTTCTTATTCAAAGTAGCACATACTTATCTTTATTGTGAGGAACATCTTCACTGCTAATATTGGTTTCATACTTCTAAAGTAGTGTATGATATATTGACTACTATGACTGTATCACAGACCTATTAGTGAGACTACTCAAATGATTTATTCAGTTGTATTTGTCAGTTTATGGAAATTTAGTCTTGAGAAGCTGTATGGAAATTTTTAGTGTGTGTTTTGTTTTTGTTTTTTTTGAAAACTGTTTGGTAGCAATGTTGTTTTACAAGATGTGAATGTTTAGTCTAATAAAAACCAACATATGCTAAGAATATATTTCTTGCAACAATATAACTACACTGTACTGTGACAAAAAAAAAAAAAAAATGACTGATTCCTAGACCCAAGTTTGCTGCTGCCTGGATGAATCTCGGCATCGTTCAAGTTGCTCTGCAAAAGTACGCCCAGGCTGAAGAGAGCTACCTCACAGCTCTACGTCACAGGAAACACTACCCAGACTGCTACTTTAATCTTGGCAACCTGGTGAGTTTGGCAGAAAAATGGCAGTTCAAGTTTTGTTTCCATCCACATATTCTATAGCTTTACAAAAATCTTGGAATGTTTTTGTCGATGCTATTTTACATGTGCTTTACAATGCTGCAAGACACACATTCAGGCTTGATCTATATAGTGGTAGCCATTTCCCTCTTCTTCACCCCCACCCCCTTCTTTTTTATACCAAGTTGAGGCAACAGGGCTTATCAGAGTGAATATATTTTCTGCATAATTGTACAGTTTACCATAATTGGTTAAAAAATCATATTTGTGTACTGTATTTATCTTATGGTAGTGATATTTGATTGCTGATATCAATACATGACTAAATAAATAAAGTGAGATTCTATTGCCTGTAATGTAGCCATGACTTTAGTATAGTGGGTGGAGAAGTCATGTCTTTGAGACTGAAACAGAGATAGATGGTTATTTGAGGATTTCTCTCCCCCCCCCCCCCCCATGCACACACAAACACTTAAAAAACGACCAATTGAAGCTGGATTGATAATATTTGCATCTTTATGTTTCTTTATGCTTTAGTGCTCTGCTATGAAAGAACACAAATGTTTGCTTGTGAGAAATGTGATAGACAAATATGTTTGTAAGAATACCTATGCAAAAAGAAGTATTTCATTGTCATTTTTGGATCATATTTGCTATTGATTTGATATGTTTTGATTTTGTAATGTATGCAAATGTGTGTGATTGAATTGTTTTAATTATCAATTATTTTGTGTACTGTGAATGAAGATATTTTTGCCATGTTTATTGCTTCACTTCTAACTCTTATTGAACGCTTCTAACAGACAGTTGCTTCTTGCACCGTACTACCAAAACTGATTTACGCTTACAGAACCATCCCATGATTTACGTTGCATAAATTAATCAGTTAGAAAGAATGTACTTTGCTGTTTCGTTCAGTTAAAATGCTTGAAACAATTTTATGTTACTGGCAACAGTCCGCAAAATCAGATGCTTGCCAAAAGGCAGAAATATGTTTCAGTGTAAAACTGTTTCAGTTCAAGTAGCAACCATCAATTTTTTTTTCTCAAATAAAAGCACTCTGCAATGTGAAAAGTAAAATTGTATGCCCACAAAAGTGACAAATATTTTCCTGTCACCGTTGTAACTCACTTGTCCCACTATCAAGTTCTACCGAAAACAAAATTCTTTTTCTTATCCTGTCAATTGATATATCCTTTATCTGGTTTTTCTGGTTGGAAACCAAACAAACACATCCCCCCCCCAAAAAAAAAAAAAAATAATAATAATAATAATAATTATTATTATTATTCTAATAAAAAAAAACCATGTATATTTTACATAGGATCTCTTGTTCACTAAGACTTATACTTACATGTCCCAAACTTCTTAGAATTAGAAACTAATTTCTTGTATAGTGAACTATGGTCTAGCCTCTGGATAACATAGTATCAAGAGACTAACCGTTGTCTTGGCTCACCCTTACAAACAGTACCTAGTGGTAGGACAGACAGACCAGGCCCTGTCGGCTTGGCTTAATGCCACCTCCCTGCTAAACACTCACGCTGAAGCATGGAATAATGCACTGCTACTGCTTGACAATCTAGGTGAGAAAGAGTTGGTCACACTCTGTGAACATCTAGCATTATTTTTATGATGATTTTGCTTTGCTGGACAAAAAAAAATGGCACACATTGTAGTTTTAATTTGTCAAATGTTTCTTTGTTGTTAATTTGAGTTAAAGTTCATAACTTGACTCCATTTGAGATGCATTCATTTTGAGTTTCTAAATGATAAAGAGTAGGAGTAAAAATAAAATTTGGAGAGGAAGTGTAAAATTCAACAGTTTATGAAAATATCACTATATCAATCTTGACCTGCTTCTGAATTATGCTTTTCAAGACTATTCACTGTGACAACTAGCTTATAACACAATAACATTCCAGACTGGCAGGTATTTCAGTAGAAACCAAATAAAATTTTGTTTGTGATAATTGCAATAATTGTTTGTGAAATTTATTCAGCATTCTTAAAGCTCTATTTGTAGTAGCAACTACCAGTAGTCAACGTTTTGGTTGTGATATTTACTGTATGTAAGAAATGAATTAATTGCATTATCAATAGTAGAATGATGACTTAGTGGTAGTTTGAGCATAACAAAATGTGTAGTTATTTTGTCTCAGTGCTTACTAAAATGATGAAATTGCATTGTTTTGTGCATGGCATGACTTATTGCACTATTCACTTCATTGCATGATGCACACATTGCTGGTATGAACCTGATCTAACTGCTTGTCCATGTGAACTGGAAAAGTACATTTTCATGAAGTGTAGAAATGTACCCATAGCATTAGTCTCATGAATAAAACTTAACCAATTTAGTGGTCCAGTGTGTTTCTACTCAGAACAGTGCTACTCCATTGCTAGTTGAGAACCAGAGCAAAATTTTCTATGAACAGGCATGCAAGTTTTCAGGCAAAAGCCTGAAATCAGGCCCTGGCTGTATCAGTGTTCAGGTCCTTTTGTGTACAAAATAGCTTCATGTACTGAGATGTATTTCAGGCTCTCTGTTTCATCCTAACTGGCATCCCTGTATGAATAAAGGACAACCCTCATCATTTTCAACTGTCAGCTTTCAACTTTGTAACCTGAATTCTTAATGAATGGTTACCCCCACCACCACCACATGTAATATTGGGTACTCTCATAGTTTTCTCAGCTAGCACTATGTCTGTTCATCTCTTCCACATCAAGTCTGATAAATTTTGTGCTCAGATATGTATACATCTTATTTCGGTAGCAGCATGTTTCAGATGCTCAATTGCATGAAACATAACACTTAGGCCCAAATTCACGAAGATGGTACAATTGAAACCATGGTTTAAACCATGGACAAATTTGTATGGAGCGCCAAGTGTCGCATGGCCTATTTCGTTACGAAATCAGTCGGTCATTTTGTCGACGAAATGACTGATTTGACGTAAGGAAATAGGCCATGCGACACTTGGCGCTCCATACAAATTGTCCATGGTTTAAACCATGGTTTCAATTGTACCACCTTTGTGAATTCGGGCCTATAATACATAGACCTATGTAAGTAGTTCCACTTGTAGTTCCTTAACCCTTTCTGTGCCAGGGACTTTGGACAGTGTGCACATTGGGAGTTTCCTGTGCCAATTGGCAGCAATGGCACTCAAGCATATGAAGGGTTAAATTAGGTCAAGAAGGGAGAAGTGTTCTTGAATGCTCCTGAAAGTCAGTCGATGCTCACAAGACACATATCCCCTACCTGCATCATCAAGATTTGCTTTGTATGGTTAGATTTCTTCAGTGCATGATTTGCATTTAACCCATTCCTAAACCAGGTTCCCGTGGGAGCAACTGATATATGGGAACTTGGTTTACCAGGTTCCCAAAATGAAGACAAGGGTGCCTGCTTCAGTGGCCTAAATTCATGTTTCTTTGTGTTAAAATGCTCAGAAAAGTGGGTTTGATATAAAGATCAGAGTTTATTCTATCAGGATTTGTTCTCCTGCTGTTTAAAAAAAGGGGGGTTTTACAGTATTATGTACCTTTTCCTGATTTAGTTTTTTGCTTGTTCTGCTGTAAACTCGTACGAACATGTACATAATGATCAAGGCTGAGATCAGTTAGAAATGCGGGTTCGCTGACCCCAGTCACCTCATTCAGGTACCTGGTTTTGTGTAGAACAAAAGATTCTGAGAGCTCATCAGCGCACGCTCTATTCATACCTTGCACCCGATCGATATTTCCATTGTTCACGGGCACATGTAGTTGACCGTAGAAAGGGGGACACAATGAACCGCTTGACTGCCTTCACACAGCTGGATTACCAACCTATGTGCCTCTTTGTCGACGGGCGAAAAGAATCTCGTTTGGGGGCATTAAAGGCACTCAGAGAATTGCGGAAGGAACGGATTAAGAAATACTGTTCACATTAATCTTACTTTAATATCAATCACCACCTTGTCTAATACACACCCCTGATATTATCACAGTGAATAGCTTTGTGTTCATTTGCATGCCAAAAATAGAGGTGATGTCATTGTGAATGGTTGTTAACCATGGCAACTGGTTCTGAACAGTTGAACCTAGGCATCAATTAACAAGCAGTGAAGCAGTCAATTCTTGGATTGTAACTTCTACATAGCTCCCTCTGTAGTCACAGCTATACCTTTCAAGGATTGAAAACAGTGCCTCTTGCCTGTAACATCACAACCCAGCTTTTTATGCTAATAACAGTGGGAGGACTCCACCAAGGTTTGTTGTGCGTTGAGAAACTAAACCTGTTCCATTCTGATTATTGCTTCATATACCAACCCAGTATATCCAGGTTCTATCCCTGCAAATTGATAGCATGGAGTGAGACCATTTCACACCCGAATGAAACATAAGTTTTCAAACCTAGATGCATGCTATACTCATGCAAGTACAATGAGTAACAAACGGTCCTAATGAAGATTGCCTGCGACTGTATCTGAAAAATAAAGCTCTACTCTCAGAGTAGAGAGGATGTTTAGTATTTTGTTGTCACGACAACAGTATATGCAAACGAGGAAGTGGGAGCGGGCAGTGATGGCATGGGAGAGGGCCACCTCACAGAAATCTGACCACACGAGGGCGTGGTTCAACACCATAACCTTGTATGATGACTTGGGTAAGATGCCCTGCAGAAATACATGACACAAAAACACTACATGAAACAATGAAAGCAAATGAATATTTGAGTCAAAGACATTGTATTGCCCTTCAGTAGTGTACTGCTAGAGTAGAATGAATCTGCAGTCAATAGTGCATTTAAGTAAAACATATTTTGAAAGTAAAATAAGCGCCGATGTTCGGCAGTTCTTAGCTTGATTATGTGATTAACACACGGTATCCATATTTTGGTCTGGAAATGTACTTTGACCATGGCAAAATTAATCACATTCACTAAATTGTTTGCAAAATGAACAATTTTGTCATATTTGTATGCACAAATCAAATTAGTTGGAGAATTGTGAGGTGATGACATCATTAGCTTGCTGAAGATGCATAGTAATCAAGATCAGTAATTACTATTTCATGAACACGTTAAATTTCATTCTGTCTTTGATAGTTTTGTCATCTATGTGCTCTGTTTCAAAGATCACTGTATACTGCTCTAATTATTTGACTTCATTCCTCTTATCAAAGTCACCTTCAGTATCTGGTAGCGTTTCCCATTAAAGAATTGTGCGTGTGCCATACGGTATGAACGTTGTGCATCAATTATAGGTATATTTAGAGAAGATATATTGTGTCTTCTTGCAGTTTGTCATGTATTATTGCCTTTGTCTTTCTTTTTTCTCATCCCCTCCCCTCCCCCTTCTCTGCCTCTCTCTCATCCTATCTGCCCTAAGACTTTTCTTGTCCAAATATTGCCATCCCCTCCCCTCCCCCTTCTCTGCCTCTCTCTCATCCTATCTGCCCTAAGACTTTTCTTGTCCAAATATTGCAGTTACTTTTCTAATGTAAACTGTCAATGCTGACCCTCTGACACTGAACCATTACTTTTTTGTCACTTTACATTTCACTGGTAGACAGTGGCAGACAAAACACATTTTCTTGCCTTTCCACATGAAAGGTCTAGACTGTTTCAATGCGTCAATGTTTTAAAGGACGACAGATATGCCCTTTCCTATTCATGAAAGCACTTCAAAATTCCTCTTCCCACTTATTCACTTTACACTGGTTCTCAATTAGCTCTGTATGCAGCTACCATCCTTAGAAAACCAAAACTTTGTACTTATAGACAAAAGGTTTGATTCCATTCACTTTTAATGAAAAGTTATCGTCTTGTCATTCTCAAATTGGCAACTCTGAATTTCACTGCATATATCTAATATTGGAAAAAGATGAACTTTGAATTCATTAAATCTGCACAGAATGAGACAGAAATAAACCAAACTTTGCTAATTCAAGAAAGAAATGGGAACTTCAATATTCTGATATGTTTTGCCAATTTAAATGTCGCTTGTAAATCAATCTGTAAGGCATCAGGGAAGGATGTCCACATTTGTAACTGATGTCAAAGATTTTGTTACCTCCAAACTAAAGGTCACTATAACACGGCTGTAGCTGTGGGACAGGAAGCTCTGAAGTTCTTGCCAGAGGAACCCTCCATCTTCTACTCCATGGGGAACGTCCTGGGGAAACTGGAACAGTTTGAGGTACTCCTCCATCAGATCTATTTCAAATTCATGAAATTCTTTCGTCGAGAGTTTTCATTGCAACTGATTGACAAATTGCCCTACATTGACATAACTTATGCAGTACCCACTGCATGCTATAATGATTAGAACCGACACTTGCTGTCAGGCGGAAGCTCGGTGGTGTAGTGGAGATGACGCCTGTCTGGAGATCAGGAGGTCATAGGTTAAAATCCTGCTCAAGTATGGACGCCCATGATTTCTTTTATCGTGGCTACTACTAAAACATTGATCAATTCAGTGCTTATTTACGTCGATGTAGGGCAATTTGTCAATCAGTTGCAAAGTTCTAATTCAGTCCTTTGTGTGCTGAGGCACTTAAGTTGCCAAGCCTTTTCATCAGCAGCTAGTAATCCCTCCAACCCAGGGATTACTGGATCTGGTTGTAAAGTAAGCCACCCACCCTGGTTTTAAAGTAATGTGCCTCACAACAACAAGGCGGCACAATAGGGATTAGGGGGAGTAGGTAATTTCTATTCATTGACAAGTATTTCCCAGATGTCTCTGCCAGTCAGAGTGCAAGACAGTAAGGGTTGATTAGTGTATCAGGATTGTCATTGATGTAGTGTTCTCTTTACCTACTGTTGGTGTTTTTAGTCATTTTTTTTTCTCTCTCTCTTCAAAAGTTGTCCACACTTTTCATTTCTATGTAAAAAGCTTCGGCTTATTAACCCTAAGTAGGCCAGGCTATGTATGTAATGATGAATAGAAGAGAAACACCACCTGCACAATTACCTCCTTGTGTATCAGATATTTCACTCCATATGACCTCAGTATAACAAGATTCTACTGTACCAGAAATACTACAGTTACAGATGATACACAACCTGTTTAACAAGTTTGCTTTTTATACAAGTTTTGTGTAAAATAGATATCATAGATAGTAGTGATTAGGAGAAATGAAAGAGAGATATTTTTTTCTCTCTCTCTCTTTTGCAGGAAGCGGAAAAAATGTTCCAGAAAGCAATCAGATTCAACCCGAATGCGGCTAGTTACCACGGTAATCTTGGTGTGCTGTACCACCGATGGGGTAAGCTTGAGGAAGCTCTCCAGTGCTACCAGAGGTCATTGACCCTTGACCCCAAGGCAGAGGTCACTAGGGCCAACATGCAAAAGCTGGAGCGGACCCTAGCCCAAAAGGGCAAGGTTTAGGCTGAAGTCATCCAGCTGTGGTCAATCAGTTACAGTGTCATTGAAAATATTTGGTCATAGAAATCTGTTTTTACTTACAAAACAAAGGAATATCTAAGCACCTGAAAATAACTGGAAATGTTTCTATGTTTAGTTACAGGAAAGGTCTAAAGTGTAAACAGCATTAGCTTTGTTAAAATAGCATCATGTTTTTAATTTTGTTTTGAACTTGCCAAGCATGTGCTTTCACCAGAGTAATCATAACGTATATTTTACATTACTGTACATGTATGTCACCCATATGACAAGCTAAGAATTATAGTTGTCATTGATGGAAGACAAGATTTTGACTGACAGAATGGTATTACTGTATATACCAAATATTTCGCGAGGTTTTTATTTTCGCAAATTTGCGAGCTAGGTGCTATTCACAAAATTAAAGACATGCGAAAATAATGACTCTGTTCCCGATATGAATGTGACGCACACGTATACATTTCTCTGTTCAGTTCAGTACTCCACGATTGCGAATTTAACTACTCGCGAAATTGTTAGGAAGTCCGGATTTGCGAAAATCTAGACTTGCTGAATACATGGTATATACAGTACTTTATCTCTTTCTGATCATATTTTGTCAGCAATCCTTGTATTTAGCCTGCTTGATGGATGAAGAAATATTTCACCATACAGTGTAAGCCCACCAAGTTTTCTATAGCAGCATTAAATCAGTGGCATCAATGATTAAAGATTCTGATTACCTGCTGAGTTCTTTATTACTTGCAATGTTTTCATGAATACTAGCCAAGGCTTTACTAACACCAGCAGTTACTTTAAAAACAATACTTTCTGTTAAAAAAAAAGACGACAAAAACTACCATAATTGATGTGTTGTAAACACAGGTTAATGAATGGTCATGATGTGCAAACAGTCTGCTGTAGTCAGAAGACTCTAAAATATTATGTAATATTTATGAATATCTCTAAAATTGTCACTGCAGACTAAAATGTCTATGGTAGAAATATTGAGTTTGTGTCTATTTTCTTTTGTATTCTCAATCATGATGTGTTGCTCCTGCTTTTAAAATGATCTGCAGGATAATAGTAATGAGATGATGACTTTGCAAACAATATTAGCTGAATTTTTTTTTGTAGAGGGGAAGAGGCTTGTCTGTCTAGCGTTGAAGGTTGGCGTGTGGCACAGAAATATTTGTACATGTATTCCTACTAAAGAAAAGTAGTACAGGCAAACTGCATTGTAACGAACATGATTTGTACAAGATTTCACTGTTGCAAGAAAATTGTTGTGGACATGTCTCTCACTCATTATAGCGGGGAACTGACTCAATATAGCAAGCTATTTTCGAAAACGCATCACAGGATTTTGCATGAGGAGATTAACTGTTAAGTCATTATTGGTCATTATTTCCCTTATTTGCTTTGTGCTTTCACAATACTAGAATATAAAAGAATGGTGGTGGGGGATGATATTGTACTTGGTGGTTTCACTGAATTTACAAATGCAAGTTTACGAAAAAGTATTTTTCAAAATACTCTGTATTTGACACAAGCACATGCTATTTAACAAGAGGACTCTCTCACTTGCAAGTGGGACTAAATTTGTTGCGACTACCCTTAGTCTACATGTGTGTATAATGTATTCATGAAGCAATCTGTGTTTCAAAGAGATGTCATCATGACAAGAAAATTGTCAAGGTCCCAAGCAATCTTGTGATGACTGGGTTCACTTTCAGATAGGTTTTCCTTGAAGGGGAAAAAGTGAATAAGGAATTCATCACAGAATCATGATTTTGTATCATGAAAAATGTACCTTTCAATATGCGGAGTTTCTTGGCAAGGATATTTATTTGTTGTTGTCAATTTGCAGTGACATCACACACATGTATCTAATGTTTGAACTGCTGTTAACCTTTCCGTAAATATGACATTTATCGCACTTAAGGCATGTCATATTTATTTTGCAGGGGACAGAGTCAAATTTTCAACATAGCTGTTTTGGAGGTTGTCACTATAGCAACCATGCTAGTTTTAAAAAGGCTGCATTTTATGTCAATTGTCTTCCAGGGGAAAACGTGTTTCTTGCCTTGCCAGAATATATACATTTTTGTATACAGTATCAGATTATAATGTAACATGAAGTCACAAACATTTCTGTCATGTAATGCATCGTTTATTTATGTTGTCACATGTTTTGTCCATCTGGTGTGGTTAAGATGTGCCAGTATTCTTGCAGTCAGCGCAATCTGTCAGCTAATTTTGCTGTCAAGACCTTTGTCAGTAGAGTGAACTCCTGGTATAACAAACTCCTCAAGATCAGTGAAAGTACTTGTTTTTTTATTTCAGGATCTTTGTATATTGGCGTTTGAAAAGCAATAGATTTTAAAGGATCTATGAACTTAAGGTGAGAAAATTATTTTGTCATACAGAGAGGTTGATATATCAGTACATTGTATTCATTTGTAACAAGAGTCAACTGTAACTATCTTTCCGACTTTACATGATGTACAAAACATGTACATGTAGTCACATTTTTTTGATGAGAAAATAAAATGTATATTGTATTTGTATTGTTTGTATTTATCAATGTGTGATTAGGTATTTCTGTGTGTGGTTCATTGTCATAATGTTTGTATTGAGAGAAATTAATTGATCAAATCAAAACTTTGTGAAGGGTGTTACCCATTGCAAAGTTTTAGTTTGGAGTAGATGAAGTTGAATAATGTTTGAACTCTAATGAAAAGAAAAGTAAAATTGTAAACAGAATGGATGCAAAGACAATCCAGAAAACCATGTTGAAAGTTGGGATGGTTGAACTTGGAGAAAAGTTATGTCTTTACAGTGCATTTTTTTTCAAAGGAGTTTGGGGCAACGTTGATTTGCTAGGAGATAATTCTGACTGTGGGACCAGGGACCTGGTAAAATGAAGAAAAAAGTGAAAAACATATTTAGCATTGGCCATGTCACTAATCAAAATACAGGACAAAAAGACATTTCAGACAAACAAACTTTGACACATAGTATATAAAGTTATATTGTATTTACAAGGACAGGTTTTAAAGTTCAGTTCACTTTCTCAGATGACAGCAGGGTATCTATTCATCTATTCGCTTCAATACAGTCCCACCTCTCCTATCTGGCTTCCCTCTTTCCGGATCTCTGTATTATTCGGATGCAGTCTCGCTGTGATTTTTTTTTTCCAATCTAATAATAACTGGGAAAAGGGAGGTTCAAAACTCAGACAAATTCCTGCACAAACTCACATGAATTACATATACATGTAGTATTCCCTAGACCAACCAGACGCCGTGTACAGCGACAGAGCTGTGCATACTTAATTATTCCCGACATAGAATTAACGTACATTCTCATTAAATTTTTATCTAAATAACATGCATTTACACATTCATTACCCCCAAATCACAGCAAGAACGGGGACAGACAAATTTTCAATAAATCAGGGCATGGTACAGGCAATCGTTCATTGAACAAATTATCAGAAAATTCTGAATGGAGACCAGCTGACGAGGATGTGACATGTGCAAGCAAAATTGATACATGCACATGAAGCTACCATTTGGTAGGCAGCTGCATGTATTAAACATTGAGTCTCCCACATCAGGCCAAATCCCTTATCCAGATGAGCAACATGTCCAGATAGGAGAGGTCAGACTGTACATGAATAGGATTTGCCAACTCATATCATGGCAGTGAAGCATGGTGATAACATTTGTCACATATACAGTACACATACACATATTCATCTGTACACATAGACTCTATCAATATTTATATACAGTATATCATATCCCACATATCAAATGTGTTATCAAAATCTGCTGTCAGTGTGCGACTCCTGGCATTTGTTTAAAGGGAAAGTTTCCCCAAATGTATATACATGTCTGTGGATTATGTGAATGCAGCGATCGACTGTAGAACACATCAGTGAAGTTTGAGGAAAATCAGACAATCCATTAAAAAGTTACAAATTTTTAAATCTTGGTGCCATCAACGATAGATATGAAGACTACAAGAGTTCACGATGTCACTGCAGAACAACGATACACAGAAAACAGAGTTCCATAGAATTTCAATTTCTTTGATAAGTGGCCTATTCCTTCATCTTGTAACGGGCACATGTTTAGGGTAGTATCATTCCCTGCTGCATTTTGAAAGAGGCTAGTCAATACTTGTGTATACATGTAGTGTATATTGACATCTCTTTATAGATTCTTTGCAGTGTTGTCACAGATTGTTGTAGGCTTCTCATCCAGCAATGGCAGCACCAAAACTTCAAAAATGTATAAATGTAAAAGGGATTGTTCAAATTTCCTCAAGCTTCACTGATGAGTTCTAATATTGATGCACTGAATCCACACTTATACTTGGAGAAACCTCCCCTTTAAGGACCTGATGCAACTTTTCTCCCAATACCGAGACACATCTACACTGTATTTCTTTATCTCAAAGACACACTGATTTTTACAAAGGGACTCTTTGTTACTATCAAACTTCTTCAAAGGTATGCTACCCGGCCTCCTCCCATACATTATCTCCACAGAGTAAGTAAACTTGCACATTAAAAGGTCTTGTTAATATTGAGCTTCACTTACAATACCCTATCAAACAAACAAACGATACTTAGCTGTCTTTTTTAGTATTTTGAAAAGCGAATGTGTCCTATGACTGAAATAAAATATAAACATATCACTAGATACACAATTTTGCTGTAAAAGTGCAAATTTATAATGCTGTCTGACATGGCAAAATAACATTTATGGAATCTTATTTGCATTTGACAAAAATTAGATGTTGGTGCAATATTTATCAAAAAGAAGGAATGTCTATAAGTACAGTAAACCTTGTATAAATTGACATGCATGAGACTGGAGAAAATCTGTTGACCTAAAATTAACAAATACACCTGTACGTGTGTACAGGAAAAGAAAGGAAAAATTCCAGACTTTAACATGGCGTTGACTTGTGCATACGTTGACTTTGCAATGTCAATTTACATGAGATTTACTGCACTTGCTTTACTAATCAGATGGTTCAATCCCGACACAGTCAAAAGACATGCCAAACCCATGAATTTCTCAGGCATAGATGTGGGTTCCTGTAACACTTTAAATGTTTCACACATTTATTTTCAGTGATGTTTGGGGATTAACAATCTTGGATGGTGTCTAGAGTAAATGAATTGCAACAGAATAAATGATACAACAGGAGGTTATGGCTTCAACCAACCTTTGGGCAATTTTGTGAGTGAGCCTTCAACAGGAATGGATGAAAGCTCATAAACAAAATTGCTTAGGTTTGGTAGAAGCTGTAAATTCCTGTTGTATTTTTATCCCGAACAGATAACAGTTTTCAGAGTAAGTGATGTGTATGTATCTCGACTGCTGATAAATTAGAGGCACCTTCATACCAGTCTGATATCTTTCATACAGAACATTTTCACTGCATCAGTGACTGTTGAAACTTGCAATCCCGTAAAAAGTTATGAAAGGACTTCTCGCATAAAGGACGCCCACATCAGAGCTATGAAATGAGGCAAACTTCCAGTCATGGACTATGGCAACACGACAATGATAAGAATGACAATGATTGTTCACATGGTATCGCTCAGAAGGTGACTGTGTCCATGATGAGGATTTTTGTGTCGATGAGATCTTTCAGCCAGCGTTCCCTGAATCTTGACAGGCCGGGTTGGTGGACAAGTCGGTTGGTCTCAAATACATAGTATACAGAGACAGTAGATGTCTGCAAAGGGGGAAGATCACATGATTCTTTCAGTGCAAAACCAAATCATTTCAATTCCTAAAGAAAAAAAAAAAGAATGCATATCATCGCTGGGGTGACATGGCCTTGTATCTCAAATTTTGGTGAATCAGTTAAGTGATGTCTTGTCAAAATCCCAGCTATGTCAAAAGGAAAGGCTATCCCATTTGATGTAGTGCTTTGGCTGCCATGATCTTTTTTTTTTTTTTTTTTTGTTGCTCTTCTGAACATCTGACATATTTGAGATACAAGGTCGTATCACCCCAAGGACGATAGGTATCTTTGAGACATGAATAAGAATTATTTCATAGAAGCACTATGTTGCATCTACCTGGGAAGGATTATTACAGTCGAGCAACAGAATGACAAAAAAAAATCAACACATATTGAGCAACACAAATGAAACATGTAGAGATATAAAAGAGATGCGAGACTGTGAGACAAACTACTGTACAATGTATCCAAATTTCAATATCCCTGGGAAAACTCTCTCCAAATGGCAAAAATTTGTCAGAGACTATCATAAAACTATATAGGAATAAATAAAGATGCATTTGGAAGTAGTTGAAACACATTTCAAAAGATGATGTGCATCATCATGCAACTGATATGTACATTTTGCAGGATGGTTGATAATAAACATGCAATTCACTGTGTGTGGCACAGATATGATGCAGCTGTCATGAAGTGAAGTAAGAAAGTTGCAATAGTGCTACATTTTAATCATGATAACCTCTGGCTTAATCTACTGTATTTGTATATGATTAATTTCCTTTGTTGGTGGGAGGCAATCGTACTTGAGGATATCCTCGTGCAGCAAACTGATTGATTTCATCCCACTTGTCTAGCGTGTCACATTCTGACCCCAGGCAAGAGTTATCCAAGGAATCCCAACTTCACCATAAGAAATCAGGTTTGATCTATCGCTGTTTCTTACCTTGGGTTTGATCTTGGACACCTCAATGGTGAAATACACACATGCTGTTGCACGGGGAATGGGTTTCCTGCGAGTTGGGACGCTCCATCGGACCTGGTAGCGGTATTTCTTGGAGTACTGGTCATCCTCTTCCCGTAGGAAGTCAATGCAGTAGAGCCAGCTTTGGTCATACTCCCAGGTCTGTAATGTAAACCATAGCACACATGCATTGTCATGGGAGGAAAAACATCTGGAATACTGATAATTGCATCTGTGAACTGTTATACATCTGTATAAACAGTGGTAACAATGATGATAACATTGATAATTATGACAGAAATAAAGGTTTAGAATGGCAGCTCATTCTCAAACAGCACATTTTGTAACTGAGAGGAAATGTCAATCTGCTTAAAATCAAGCTGTTGAGAACAAAATGATGAGAACAAAACACTTCATCAAGTTGGATCATGACCAGCTCTGCCCATTGTGAATAGAACTGAATGAGATGCTCCTGGTGTGATAAACTTTCAAAGAAACAAACAATTTTCAGATTTGTCATCCAAATACATTTTTTGGTACTATCCATTCAGGTTTTGAAAGTTCTCACCGGTGAAAGTCCCAGAATCTTGTAAAAAATGCTCAATTATGAAATTTTGTGTAACTAGTAAGTTGTAATTATGAATTCAAGTCTATATGTAAGGACTTTGCCTGTTATTGCATGTCACACATACAATGTGTATCCTCTACAAAAATTAGCACTTACTACCTTTTAAAACACAGCACAGAAACCAATAATGGGTTGATATGATTTACCTAAGAGAGAGAGAGAGAGAGAGAAAGAGGACATGATGAGAATATGGTAAACAGACTCACCTTCACAAATTCATCAATCTTCTTCTTGCCTACATCAACTGTGAAATCTTCAATGGAAATCCATTCAATGTTTGGAATCTCATAGTCCTCAGTCTCTCGAAACAGCAGACTGTCATATGTTTTCACTGATGAGACGGGCCGACTGAAAACTTCTGTTGTGTCACCAAGATCCGTCACAATCCTTTTACGTGCATTGTCAATGACACGGTCCACAAGGGCATGTGCCTGTAACTCCAATTCTGTAGTCGTCATACCTGAGTGACTTGTCCTAGACAAAATAGAAATTGTAAGAAATCAATGGCATTTTCCAATTGAGATCAAAGATCCTACTTAGGATCTTTGCTGCAATTATCTCTTGGATAAAAATGTTTTTGTATATGCCAATTCAATGATATTCATGAGCTAAAAATCAATACTGGATTTTAATGCAGTTATAACTAAGCACAAAATGAACAAATATCATGATTTACTCAAGAGCCACCCTCTGATGAGTACTGTAAAAGTGGAAATTTTCGCGGTGTTGAAATTTTCGCGCATTTCGCGCAATCAGAAACTAGCGCGAAAATAAAAGCATGCAAATATTTTTGCTTGCCACATATTCCTGTGCATGATGTCTCGATTCCGCGGAATTAAAAACAAGTGAAACTCTTCTTACCCAGCCAAGCGCAAAAAAATAGTTGCGAGAAGGTATCCACTTTTGCAGTAGTACTATGACTAGACTCTGCATAAGATTAGAACTTGGAGCTTGAAGAAAATAAACCTTTTCCACTTTTGTTCATCATTTTGTGGTTACTGCAGCATGCTGCTATTAATTGGTAATAATCGCAAACTATAACTAGTGATGGGCAATATGTCAATCTTACTAATTCAATTACTGGCTGCTGCAGTTTCAGATGGTGGTAAGATCACAAATCAAGATAGATTATTTTCATATGCAGCCTTTCACCAGCAAACACAATGTCAATGAAAACCACTCGGTTATAATAAATTATCCAAAATTTACGACAGATGATAATTAAAGCAACTCTACATCACTTAAATGACAAAAAACATGACTATAAAATAGGAAAGTATGGACCAATTAACATGTAATAGCAGTACCTCAGATCCTAGGCCTGGAGTAACTTCACAGATCTAAATTCATCCCATTCCTATCCGTGCCACTGCGACCGTACGTAACTTTCCAACTACAGTTGAACCTCTCTTATCCGGCCTCCCTTTATCCGGATCTCTCTATTATACGGATCCGCAATCTCGCCGTGATTTTTTGTTAAATAATTACGGGAGGGAAAGGGGGATTCCCAACTCCTTGAGAACTCCTACACAGACACACATGAATTACATATAGAACTCTACTTGATACATTTCTAAATAGTTATTTAGGTAAATAATCCCAAGAATTTATAAAAGAAAATGATTTCATTCTTGCAAACACGAACCTCTATTTTGGGGTCTGTTACTGAGTGTAACAATGAAAAGGTTGCAGTATACACATTACTACATGTGGTACTACAATGGGCTACTGTACATGTGTATGTATATTATGTACATGTATAAAGCATTGAGTCTCCCGTATCCGGCCAAATCCCTTATCCGGATGAGCCCCGGTCCCGACTTGTCCGGATACGAGAGGTTCAACTGTACTACAATGACTAGGGCTTTATTACCGACGGAGGAACCAAGGGGTGGGACTACATTTAACAACCTATTTGCTGTCGAAATAGTGATGTCAAGAACACAGTGGAATGTAACAGGATACACAGATCAAACATGTAAAGGCTACAACTGAGCAAAATATACATTAAATTTTCATTCCACACACCTCGTTCACGTTGTAGATCTGACGAAGTAATAAGACAGGGAGAGAGTGTTTTTCTTACCTTTTCCTTGTGCTGTTGATACTGGTTGCTGTTAACAACATTGCCAATCAGAACATCTGCATGACAGAATTTAAGGAAAATTAAAATTTTCTTGTATCAATAGAAAATATATAAATCATGAAAATTATACAAAATTTAATTTGACTACATTTCAAATATATTGATATTGTTAAGATAAGTAAGTATTCAATAGGAAATAAATATCTAGCTTGTCATGAAATTTAAGGAACGAGACTATTCTATTTCGCGAAAACTTATCATGCTTATTGCTGAAGAAGGACCTAAAAAGTAGTTTAGCAACATGACTTCGCCCTTGATTTGGTATCTAAATGCAAGGTCGGTAGTAATTCATCTATATTTATCCCTTTTGTAACTTTAATTTAACAAAGACTTGATATTGTGACATCGGCGTCCTATTAAAAGTCAGGGAGCTCTATATACTGCTGTCATGAATAGTCCCACTCGCTGTAAATTGTGTAAGGGCTCTGTATACACACTTCTTCTTGAATGTTTCAATGTGTGATGAACCTGATGAACCATGATGTGGCCGCAAAACTCTAAATCTAAGTTTGATTTTAAATGAGTTATTACATCTCTGTGATCCAGATCTTGCATGCCACAACTGGCATAGGGGCTACATTATGTGAGGATCTGCTTAATAATAGCTAGATATCTATTCTAACGCTAGTCTCTAAACATGCTAAAAACAAATCAAAAACAACTATTGTGAGGGTCCCGGTCGGATCTATCTCCTTGAATACTGCAATGCTACATTACCAATCATGAATATAGCTCTATTCCAGCCATTCTGACTATTATTATTAAGGAGTCTTGGTTCACGTTGGTGTTGATACGACACTGGAACTTGGTCTTAGAAGTACATACCCGCACCTCCTGCGTCATGTGCCACCGGCAGTGCGTGTGTTGCACCCTGTTGGAGTGCTGTTGACCTTCAAACTCAAAGAACAATGGCCATACTGATAGTGATATTATGCTGATAAAGATTATAATGATGCATGCATCAACTAAGTATATGGATCTAGTTTTGAGTACTTCAGACATGTTTCAACGCTCCTTTACCGTACTGGAATTACCTGCAGGGCCGGCGCGGCAGAACTATTTTTTTTTTTAATTTTTTTTTTTTAAATAGATTATCACCACTTAGGGCTTGTCAGCTGGAGAAACCCGGAAGTGGCAGCAGAAAGTTGCGCTGAAGGCTTTGTTTTGTTTTGTTTTGTTTTTTGCTTGTCAGCTGCAGAAATCCGGAAGTGGCACCAGAAAAATTGCCCCCCACGTCTAAAAACGTGGTGCCGGCCATAACATGATACCGGTAGCTCTTACTGTGCCTCAGTCTAGCTACCCTATTGTCTATGACTCTGCCTACACAGGTACAGAGTCATTCTTTTAGGGCAGACTGAGGGTACATCATGTGTATGCTTGCTGCAGTTATGTAATATTTGTACTGTGATAATACTAAACCCTCTATTTTTTTTTTTTTTGAAAGTATGTGATTAACTTCATGACAAAAAAAAAAAAAAATGCATAGCTGTGATTAAAATATGTGTCAATAATGTGTCTATTTATGCATGTCTGTATGAAAGTTTGAATGTTACTTTCATGGGCAGGAGGTATGTGGGCTTCCAGATGGAAAAAAACCAACAGCAACAAACCAACAATGAAAGCAGTGCCATTTTCAACTAAAAATTTACTACTCAAATTAACCTGAAATTTGGTTAGAATACTTCATTTCTTTTGCATTCTAGCAAACTCATGTGTAGGAAAGTCAATATGAGTTTGTGTTCCTGATGTAGAAAAGATTTGGCAGACAGTTTGCTTAAGTTGAAACTTGACATGGGTTTTGACTATGTGTGATAATGTACGTCTAGAGCAAATGTCAGTTTAAAAGATGGGCCTTTGTGTGAGTACCCTTTGCATTACTTCATTCAACAAATAACATGTCTATTAATTTCATGATTTTTCAGAAATCTTGCACAGTTAACAAGAAACATAGGATGGCAAAATGGATGTTTATCGAGATCAGGTGAGTAAATGAAGCTAACTATCACTCAATACATACTGTATGTAAATAGATAGATAGACAGATAGATGATACTGGTAGATAGATAGATAGATAGATAGATAGATAGATAGATAGATAGATAGATCAATCCTGTTTTATTTGGAGGTAACCTATAAAGCACATGTATTTGTTGTAATTTCTGTGTTTGTGATCATATCAGTTTAGTGTGGAGTGAGAAGTATTACAAATATTAAACATTATGTAAACATTGCATTTCATGTAATAGTCATCCAGTAAAATTTATCACCTCAAGTCACAAATATTAAGTCAGAAAAGTTTTAGACAAACTCACATGTCCTCTTTGATTTTGACAGTTTAACCTTTCTGTGTTTGATAAGAAATACATGCATTACAAGCATCATGACTATGGTGATAACCTTGAAAATGTATTAATCATTTATGTTGTTCATCTCAACAGCATCATCATCAGCAATCAGCAAGGTACTAATTGCCAATCGTGGAGAGATTGCATGCCGTGTGATCCGGACGGCCCGTAAGCTTGGTGTGAAGACAGTGGCAGTGTACAGCGAAGCAGACAGGCACTCAATGCATGTTGCAATGGTAGGAAATATCAATTTGGTTTTCGTTTTAACTCATCCAAACTAAGTCATCAAATTGCTGAACATAATCTGCTTGTAGCCTCCATTCTAATGGTGAGAACCGTATTAGTGGCTCAGAGAATGTGGTCACCCTTTTAAGAGTGAGCATCCTGAGGTGTTGCACCATGTGTTTGAAATCATTGCCTACGTCATACCTGTTAGACTTTTTAATTCCTAAAGTCCAATGAGGAGACACCTCCTTTGTTCAAGACATGCACTGCATAAAATTCGACATAATATTGTAGCCATTTGTAGTGTTTCGTAAAAATTAATTTGTTTGTTTTATTCTGTAATTTTTGTAATATGTCATAAAATAGTTTCCTAGTTACAAAGGGACAGCATGTGTTGCTTTTTTGTTCTCAACAAACCCAACAACGGCTGTCCCTTCTTTCATGTTGATTGCATCCTGAATGTTAGACAGCCTCGACTTACCAATGCAAGGACAAGAGTATGATTGAAACCAGTTTTGACCATTTAAATCATATGCGCTTGTGTACATCTGAGATAGGCTTTGAGTTACCCTTATTGTGTTGATTTTTTTTTTTTCTGTTCAGTCATGCTAGTACACTATGACTTCCATCCTGCATTAATTCAACAAATTATAGTCGTACTGTGGTTCGTTGTCTAAGTTATCGCAGATTCATAGCAAGCTGTAATAATCTTTGTGGCATCTTGCACAAGTAGTTTTTTTAATCTTGTCTCTGGAATCTACTCTCTTCTCTCGTACACAGGATATATGTAATTTGTGGAAGCTGTAATTGGGAAAAATACTCAGAAGGAAGTCTTTTTTTCCACAAATAGCATTGCCTTTGATTAGATCCTTGAGGATTTTGTAAGGTTTGTCATCTTTTCTCTGCAGGCAGATGAAGCCTACCATATTGGGCCTGCTGCCTCACAACTCAGCTACCTCAACAAGCAGAAAATCATTGAAGTTGCCAAGACATCAGGTGCCCAGGTAATATTTATCAGTAAAAAAATATGCAGTTTCTTTTGTCTTTGTGAAGGAGTTAATCACTCAGTTCTAC